>NW_022631012.1:19295327-19556710 GCF_010015895.1 Lontra canadensis | reverse complement strand
AGAAAGAAAGAAAGAAAGAAAGAAAGAAAGAAAGAAAGAAAGAAAGAAAGAAAGAAGGTGGTGGAGGGAGGGAGGGAGGAAGGAAGAAAGGAAGGAAGGGAAAGGGAGGAAGAAATGTGATTGTTACATTGTTCCATTCTGATATATTCACAACCTGAAAATGAAGGTTTTTTTTTTAATACAATGATATCAAATTTTACATTAAATAAGTTTCTAAGGGCAGCTGGGTGGCTCAGTCAATTAAGTGTCTGCCTTTGCTCAGGTCATGATCCCTGGGTCCTAGGATGGAGCCCTGTGTAGGGCTCCCTAATCAGCTAGGAGCCTGCTTTTCCTTCTCCCTCTGCTGCTCCCCCTGCTTGTGCTCGCTCTCTCTCAAATTAAAAAAAAAAAAAAAAAATCATAAATAAATAAATAAGTTTCTAAAATTTTCCATTTAACAACTACGAGACTGACATCAAAAAATTCTGTGGGGTGCCTGGGTGGCTCAGTCAGTTAAAAGACTTCCTCTGGCTCAGGTCATGATCCCAGGGTCCTGGGATCGGGCCCCACGTGGGGAATCCTTGCTCGGCAGGGAGTCTGCTTCTCTCTCTCCAGAGCTCTGTGGTCTCTCTCTCTTTCACTCTCTCTCAAATAAATAAATAAAATCTTTAAACAAACAAAAAAATGTTCTGTGAAATGATTATGGTTATGCAATTTGGTGGCTTCAGTTTTGCAAAAGATTAGACTTTATTATTTAGGTAAATTAAAATCCTAATTCCACTTGGGAGGCTAGTTTAAAAAACAGATTAACCCAGAATGACTAAAAGCTACCTTGTGTAGAATTTGCCTAACTCAAACTTATATTTTACTCTATGTATGTAGTTTCTCAACTATCACACACATTGAGCAAAAAGCAATAACTTGCATTGACATTATACACCATGTATGTCTTTATTCAATTACATCCCACCTCAAGCAATTTTTTTTTTCGTACACTGCATCGATTTAGTTGTTTTTCAACCTTTCCTCATTTCTTCCCTTCAATTCTCTCTAATTCCAGATGGTACATCAAGATGTCTTTACTGATTGTTTTGTAATAAAATCTCTCACAGACAAGGAGAATAGATCTTTGTGTTTATAGAAGAAAAATCCAGCAATAAACTAGAATGCCAGAGGAAAAATTCTTTAAATATACCCAGAGCACTAGTGTTGGCAATTTGTTGGTAATCTTACCTTGAAGATACTTCAATGCTGATGTGAATGAATTTCAGATTTCATTTTAAATTCTGAGAGGCAGATTCCTTAGGAAGATTAAAAAAAAAAAAATTTAGAAACTAGGAGACCTTGATTTGAAACCTGGCTCTGTCATTCTCTAGTTTTCTGAGTTTGAGTAAGCTGCTTAATCTTCTAGCTCTCAAACTATGCATCTATAACACAATGGGATAGAATTGCAGCAGCATTACGGGAATTAAAAATACTGTGTATGATACTACTACATTCTCTAGGACGAATTCTCAAAAGACAAAGAATCTGCTCATATAAATAACTTCTATAGATACCAAAATTTTAGGGCAAATATTAAATTTGCTGGGAAGAGGGGCACCTGGGTGGCTCAGTCAGTTAAATATCTGCCTTTGGCTCAGGTCATGATCCCAGGGTCCCGGGATGCAGCCCTGGATCTGACTCTCTGCTCAGCAAGGAGCCTGCTTCTCCCTCTGCCTGCCTCTCTGCCTATTCATGCTCTCTCTCTCTCTCTCTCTCTGTCAATAGATAAATAAATAAATAAATAATCTTTAAAAAATTTGCTGGGAAGATTATATGTTATGTATTATATTATGTTATACATTATGTATTATAATATATATATGATTTATGACCATCGTTTTATTACCCATTTATATATAATTTTGATATTCATAATAAAAAGTAAGACCCACAAAGTGAAGTAAAGTATGGCTTATAGGAAAATATATCTTAATGACAAATACGCCAGTGTAAAAAAAGGCAATGTAATATGCACAGAAATTTTTGTAATGTATACAGGATTTAAACAAACTTATTCTCAAAAATTTTGAGTGCAGTAATAATTAGTGTGAACCACACAGGAATTTGCACTGGGCCATCACCCACATTTGACAAATGGTGATGGTTTGCAGCTAGAATAAGCAAAGTTGTTTTATATTTGTCATACATGAGTTTAATGGTTGGCTAATCTTCCTTTATTGGAAATCCATTGTAATCTATACATAATGGATATAAAGTGCGTCCAGGAAATGTTTTCCTATCAGAAGCTCTAAGAAGCTGTACCCTAAGGATTTAAATGTATTACAACTCAAAGTAAGCTGCAATTTAATCACTCAGTGGCTTAGGAAGCTTCCAGAAACAATATCTAACAAGCCATCAGTGCCGAGATAAGAGAAGACGCTGTGGTAAATAAATATTTGACTTTCAATATTCGATTCTCAATATATATGAAACAAGTAATACAATGAGATTACGAATAATTCTGTCTTGTCTATTCTTGTCTACTATCATTTTTACTTGGTGCAAATTCCAAATAGAACTGCGTGAAATGCACAAAATTAGATATTTTGCTGAGAATGCAGATTGAAATAATACAAATACCAATAAATATGCAGTGATGTTGTTTATAAAGGCAAACAGTGTGGAAAAGAATTAAAAAAAGAAAAAAAAAAAGTTCAGTCCCTGCAATCAACAGATAGTCTCCTAAGGGTCTAGGTAAATATTCATAGTTATTATCTTTGAAGAGTTTTGTTACATTGTAATTGGTATGTTCCATACTGTTATTTAGACCTTAGATATGTTTTACTTAACACGTTCTTACTTTTTTATCTTTTAGATTCAATTATGAGTTTGTATTCTTCAAATAATTGGAAAGATTTTAGCTCTATAAATTGAGGAGGTAGCCTGCTCAGTTAATTCTTATCCATGTTGTCCTGTAGTAGCACATTTAATGCATCTCATGGTGTTCCAGTCAACCATAATGAAGTCTGTAGTTCAGAGAGATCGATTATCCTGAAAACAATGGTAAAAGTGAACTTTACGTAACAGGGGATGCATTTTAGAAAAGAAAAAGATATTCACATCTGGTGAATAGATGCTTTGTAAGGAGAAGTTTTCAAGCTGAGCAGCATTTAAAGTGGAAGCTATTTAAACTTAAACACAATTATTGATTCTTTTGAAGGACTGTCATGTAGAGGTCAGGCTACTTTGGGTTTAATAGTCTTTTTCTGACCACACAAATTGCAAAAAAATTGAACTATAAAAAGTTCCCCAGTGCTCGATTACCTAAAAGTTGACATTTTTAGTTTTCTTACTTTGAAACAATGATGGAAATGTCATTAACTGCTTTCCTCTTCAATGACTTCCCTTTGCTACAGCATATTTTCTTAAAATGATTTGTGATGTTGCATGACTAACCAAACTTCTGTCTCTCCAGCTCTGTTGTACCTCATACTTCAGACTCAGAATTATAAACCTCGGAGAGTCTCCAGTACACAATCCTGGCTTGTGCCTCCAAGCTTTTATGCATTTCAATTGCTTGTTTTTGTACTTGTTCACTCGACTGCACCATAGACACAAAATGAAACCTGATCCAGATGTTATTGTTCCTGTTGCAAGATTCTCTCCCTTCCCTTCTCTAATTCTCAAAAACGTAACTGTATCTGTACTTGTGCATATGTGTTACTGTTCTCGCCTTACACATGGACAGCTTCAGATTCCGCTGGGCTATGGATTCCTTATAGTATGCTTGTTTACGTGCGCGCGCCAGTACCTGATATTTGGAAAGTACTCATTTAAAATTTATTAAACTTTTGAAAGGAGTGATTCTCTCTTTATATCCCCTGACTTATTCTTCAATGAAGTTTTTCCCCTCAGTTATGTGGCTATTTTTAATTACCTTTATCACTTATCATTTATCAGTATCATTTAATCATTTCACCTTATTCACACACCATTTAGAAATAAGTTAATAACTTAGATGATACATTTAGAGTAATAGTAAAGATGAATCTTGTAAAATTAACAGTTACTAAAAATTTGAAAAGATATTTTTTATTTAAAAATATTTTGGTTTCATAGTCATTTATTAATGTAGTATATCACGTTGACTGATTTGCGAATATTGAACCAACAGTAAAGCTAGAGACGTCACAATTCTCGACTTAAAGCTCTATTACAAAGGTGTGATCATCAAAACAGTATGGTACTGCCATGAAAACAGACACATAGATCAATGAAACAGAGTAGAGAGCCCAGAAATGGACCCACAACCCTATGGTCAACTAATCTACAACAAAGCAGGAAAGAATATCCAGTGGAAAAAAGTCTCTTCAACAAATAGTGTTGGGAAAATTGGACAGTTACATTCAAAAGAATGAAACTGGACCACATTCTTACACCATACATAAAAATAAATTCAAAATAAATTCTCCCAGGGAACACATTGGCTGTAGCAACTTCTTGATAGACAAGTCTCTGGAGACAAGGAAAACAAAAGCAAAAATGAACAATTGGGACTTCATCAAGAAAGCTGTGGGGGCTCCTGGGTGGCTCAGTCAAATGTCTGCCTTTGGCTCAAGTCATGATCTCAGGGTCCTGGGACTGAGCTCCGCATCGGGCTCTCCACTCCACAGGGAGTCTGCTTCTCCCTCCTGTGATCCTTCTTGTTTCATCACTCTCAAATAAATAAATTAAATATTAAAAAGAAAGAAAGAAAGAAAACTCTGCATAGCAAAGGAAACAATCAACAAAACTAAAAGGAAACCAAGGTAATGGGAGAATATATTTACAGATGACATCAGCTGATAGAGGTTAAGATCCAAAATCTATAAGAACTTATCAAACTCAACAACCAAAAAACAAATAATCCAGCTAAGATATGGGCAGAATACATGAAGAGACATGATTCCAAAGAAGACATCCCGATGGCTAACAGACACATGAAAAGATGCTCAACATCACTCATCTTCAGGGACATAGAAGTCAAAACCACAATGAGATACCACCTTACCCTTGTCAGAATGGCTACAATTAATGGCAGGAAATAATGAATGTTGGCGAGGATACAGAGAAAGGTGAACCCTCTTATACCGTTGGTGAGAATACAAACTGGTGCAGCCACTATGGAAAACAGTATGGAGAGTCCTCAAAATGTTAATACCAGAGCTACCCTATGACCCAGCAATTTCGCTACTAGGTATTTACCGAAAGGATAAAAAAATACTGATTCAAAGGGGCACATGAACCCTTTATCATAGAGCAGCATTATTAGTAACCAAATCTTGGAAAGAGCCCAAATGTTCATCAGCAGATAAATGGATAAAGATGTGTATATATCTGCAAAACAATATTACTCAGCCCATGAAAAAGAACAAAATCTTAACCATTTTCAATGACATGGATGGAGATAGAGTGTATTGTGCTAAGTGAAAAAAATCAGTCAGAGAAAGACAAATACCATATGATTTCACTCATTTGTGGAATTTAAGAAATAAAACAGATGAACTTGGGGGAGGGGAGAAATACAAAGAGAGGGAAGCAAACCATAAGAAACTCTCAACTCTAGGGGACATACTGAGGGTTGCTGGAGGGGAGGTGGGTGGGGATGGGCTAAATGAGTGACGGGGGTTGAGGCGTACTCTTGTGATGACCACTGGATGTTATATGTAAAGAATGAATCACCAAACTCTACTCTTGAAACCAACATTACAGCATATGTCAACTAACTAGAATTTTAATAAAAGGTTAAATTTTGAAAAAATAGTAAACAAAAATATTTTGGTGCCATATGCGACACTAATACGGTATTGTGAAATAGGATCTTTGACTACATATGCTGGTGACCGATCTATTTCTATTAAATGTATCAGCTTGTCCCTCAATTTGGGTAGCTTTCAAAATATTTTTTTTTTTCCAAATAGAGTAAGGATTCCCTTCTTCCTAGTAGTTTTTCAGCAGTAAAAACATATATGTATACGGTGTAAATTTCAGCTATTCCCCTGTTGTAGCTGTCTTAAATTACACATTCATGAATCCAGACTACCGAGATTTTGCCATAGGGCACGTTTTATCTGCATGATGTCCTGGAGGTATTTGCTAAATCTTAATGTTATTTTAAGAACTATAAAATTACATTGGAATAAATCACAGGCATAGAAAATTAAAAAGGTTGCTTTTGGGAAAGAATCTGTGCGATACAACGTATTAATTCTAAATACAGACTCCTGGCAACTCGGCTTCAATGAGTTGGAGGCTGGAGGAGAGGAGATGAGGAAAAAAGCCTGCATGGAGAATTGGGGCAGCTCACAATCAGGCAAGGGAGAAAAGCATACTGGAGATAAACACTGAAACAAAGCATAGATTTACACCCACAGGCATCAACTCTGGGAACCGGCAGCCGCCGGCATGTCCTGCTGTCATCCGGTCATCTCAAACGGGACGGTTCCCTGGGAGCTCATGAATCATTCAGCATGTGAGGCGGCGAAGCTGGTCCTAAAGCAGCACTTGATCATGGCCTTGCCCCAGCGGCTCCCGGGGCTGAGTACAGACCACACAGGCACACGGGGCAGAAGAAACCTCAGGTAACAAATCAGTCGTAACAGCACACACAGCAGTAGCACTGACAGTTCTTCTCATTATTTCTAGGTATAAGAGATAGCATTATGTGAAGTATAATAAGGTACTTTTGAAATTCCCAAATGAGGTGATACTCAGTTTACATCCACCGATTGCATAATCTCCCTACAAGTTGTTTGTCGTATTTATATAGTCCAAGAAAAATTTTTAAGAACTTGATGTGTCAGAGGAACACTGAAGTGTTCAGGTGATTTTTACTAGTAAACTTCCATAAAATTCAATAGTATCACAAACTATGTCTTCTCCAAAATTCACTGGCTCATCATTACACACAAAGTGGCATTCACATATAAAATGACATTGATCTGCTCTCTCTGTATAAGTTTATCAAGCAAAGGGAGTTTGTGTTGGGAACTCTGAACTCCAGAGACTGTATTCACATAGTCTACAAGTAGTGTTTCTGTAATCAATTTTAAGCTGTAAAAGCAATTGTGGAATGGTTGTCAATGAGGTTTATGAAAAAGATAATTGCTTCTCTTCTGTATTTTTAAAGTACACTTAGATTTAGGATATGGTCACACGGTATGTTTCGGAAAACTCAGGAAGTATACAAAATATTTATGAGAAAACAGTTACTTAGTATATAGTCGCCACTTGATAAATGTAAATACATTAAATATTTGCAATTACTCTGTGTAGAATTATCCAGAATTAATATAGCTGCTTGTTTACAGACTACCAAACACTTGACAGAGAGTTTGAAGCAGAAAACTTTACACTGAAATTTTAGCATTCTTTGTCAATGGAGAAATGAAGACAAACATATCCTTGAAATTGTGCACTTTCAGTGTCATATTTGACTCAATTTATAAGACATTATTTATACCTGAATTTTCTCTGTGTTTCATACAAATATTGTACCTCTTCTTCATATCAAGCAAGGGAGAAAATGTACCTCAAACATTTAACAAAAGTCTATTTAATGCACATATATTGGATGCTCATGAAATCTGAGGTATTTGATGGTCACAGTAAGATTCAGAGAAAAGAAATCTTTCTTCACAGAAGCTTGCTCACTTCTGAAACGAGCTCTGGCGGTCGCTTTGCCTCCTTGGCGCCACTCTTTCACTAACTTCAATCTCAGTTTCATCGGAGCGGACCTGGCCTGGTTCCCACCCGTCGCAGATGCTCAGGTCCTGGGCTCTAGTCACAGCGCCCCTTCAGTTGCTCTGCATGTCCTAGGCTTGGTAGAGACCTTACCGTTGCTGATCACAAAGACCTTTCTTGGCGCTCTTACCAACTGTGTAACCAATTTCCTCTATTAAGTGACTTCTGTTAAAAATAGGCTGGGGGGTTTCTGAAATTTTTCCAGAATGACTGAAACTATTTTCAGCAAGGGCTATGTCACCGGTCATGAGAAAACACCAGTTAATTCTTACGAAGAGCCACCATAAATTTGACAGACTGGTAGAATTGAAGCTTGAACACTAAATATCCAATCTGCTTATTTTACAAATGATGAAACTGAGGTAAATTGGAGTTCTATTTGCAATTACAGGATAAATCTTTGCCATCTGTCAGCAAGATAATTTTTCTTTATTTGAGGTATATTGATTATGTAGTAGAATCCGAGCATTTAGGAGGTCATTTCTCAAAAGACATCTTCATTCCTAGGGGTGGGGATGAGAGTGAAGCTCATATTGGTGAAAAGTTGTTCACGAAGAAGTTTCATTTTTGTGTGCAGTAGTTTGAGGGAAAATTAAGATCTCGATTTTCATATTTCCAAAATGGCATTGATTAAATAAACAAACAAAAAGGATGACCTAAAAAGTCACAGCCCTATGTATACTATTGAAATTTAAAATCAATGGCTATATAAATTTTCAATATTTGGAGATTTCATTGGCTTTCATTAAATTTGTTATAGAAAAACTTGGCTGGAAGTGAGGACCAGAGCAAGGGCTCTTACAGTCATTTCCCCCCAACAAAATTACATCCTATGTATAATGAAGTTTATTCAGAGGGAGTGTACTGACTCTATAACCAAGAGTTCTGTCAGAACCATTAAAGGAGGTTGTAATTTTGTATTCAGGGATTCTTTAACAGTGATTATTGAACCATGAAAATGTAGTCATTATAACCTATAAATATTTCTTCATCATTGTAGTTACAGTTTTTTTGAACAGAGTAAAATAGTGGACAAGGAATTAGAACAGGTATTGACTATAGCTCCAAGAATTATCAGAGATAGAAGCTTGAATAAGGGATTTAACTCCCCGACCAACACCATCTTGGGGCTGAGGTCTACTCTGACAACTCACAGAAATGATACAAACGTAAATTTAAAAATTACATTTGGAATTATACATGGAGATTATACAAAGTTGTATACATTGTATATTATAATAATATAAATTATATAGATATTTTGGGGATATTATTATTATTTTTAAAAGTTGCCATTGTATTTAGTGAAGAGGGTTGGTATCTATACGATTGAAGTAAAACTTTATTTAGCTACTAATTATAAATTTCTATATTTGTGTCCGCTCTATGGAAGAGCTTTGACTGACTTACGTTGATGTGTTTTCCTTTCTTAACATAAGAAAACAAATAAAATTATGAAAAAAACAGAGGATTGAAAAGGGTAAGTGACTCTTGAAACGAATGAATTACGTTGAAAAGAGTTCATCTGCATAAAATGGGTGAAGAGTAACTGGATTATTCGTATATACTCACCGGTCTCCTACAAACTTGCTGTTATGATTTGAGTAGTCATAGTTTCTCAGGACAGAGAGGTAAGATCTCAGTGTTACAAGTGAGTTTATATTTGGATGCCCATTCTTTAACATGGTACTTGACCAACTATTGTCCCTGAGGTATGGGAACCCATATGGCGTAAACCAGTTATACACAGATATTATTACCCATTTTATACCAGTTTTATACTTACACCTTAAACATCTCTTACTTTCTCCATAACCTTCTTTATGCTTGATTCATTGATTTAAGTAGCATACAAATGAAACAAGATGTAATAAAAAATTAAGGTGCATCCAGTCCCTTTTCAGATCCGAGCTGAAGATGAGATAGGCACTTCAAGGTAATTGTGTAATAATTACATTGGAGAAAATTATTTCTATTTCTATTCAATGAAACTAGAGTCGAGAAATTTCGTGGATATTCAGAAAAACAGTTTGGCTCATCACATGCTCCCACATTAAATCCTCCGACAGTACAGCTTCAAGTGAACATAGATTGGTATAGGGTACGACGTGATGGCCGATACAAAAGCCCCAAATTAGAGTATCTGTGTACTTGTGGGCCTCTGCCCTAAGGATGTACAATGTTCCCTTTCCCAGATTTACTGCTTGCCAAATTCTTCTCCAAGAAAAAGAGGAAAGAAAAAAGAGAGGAAGAAAGGAAGGAGAAAGGTAAACATAAAAAGGCAGGTCTAGCTAATACTGTAATACTTAGAAGCTATTAGCAACTCTATTGTTTCAGGTTCTAACATGTAGGTTCTTGTAGCCGAATGTAATGTAATTATATATATATAATAGGTAGTCCTTAAGACATTACATAAGAAATTATTATCCTGATGTATTGACTATGATCCAATTCAAATCTTCAGATGTGCTGTTTTAATAAAAGAATGAATAAAATAACCAAAAGAAAAAAAAATCATTTGCTCAGCTACTTCACTCGTACTAGTATTTTTTCCCTTTTCAACGGACTCTGGTGTTCCCCAAAAGGAAGGACAGAAGGTACTGTTTTCAAACAGATAATGAGATTAAATATCTGGACTGACTGATTTTATAATGCTGATATGGGTTCAGAAGTCCCTATGACACAACCAGAAAAAAAACGCATATACCGGGAAACTGAATGACACATGAGCCTACAAATTTAGCATAGCGAGCCAAAACAAGGTTTTAAATTTTAGTACGTTATTCTTTTAGGACTTTGCATCTCTCCTGTTTGCCTCCTTTGAGAGGACAGTTGAAATTTAAGCTGACTTTACTTTTCATTTTATAAATTGGAAATTACATTATTAATCACCCATAATTAGGTTTAAAGAAAACACATCATTTATATATTGTGTGAACTACCGATAATAGATATTGAAGACTTAGAAATTACATTCCCGGACACAAGTAATAGCTTGAAAATATAAAAAGGACTTGGTTATAATTTCAGACACAGTAACACTGAATCCAAAAAGAACACAGAATATAATGTTTTCAGTTTATATTTTGTTTAGGATCTTCAAATAACAAAAACTATCTTGTTATGTTGGTAATTTTTTTAAATTACAAGTCTCACCAGTTTCTGCAAAAACGATGAAGATAATAGATAATATTCAATAGTGAGTTTATATTTGGATGCCCATTCTTTAACATGGTACTTGACCAACTATTGTCCCTGAGGTATGGGAACCCATATGGCGTAAACCAGTTATACACAGATATTATTACCCATCTTATACCAGTTTTATACTTACACCTTAAACATCTCTTACTTTCTCCATAACCTTCTTTATGCTTGATTCATTGATTTAAGTAGCATACAAATGAAACAAGATGTAATAAAAAATTAAGGTGCATCCAGTCCCTTTTCAGATCCGAGCTGAAGATGAGATAGGCACTTCAAGGTAATTGTGTAATAATTACATTGGAGAAAATTATTTCTATTTCTATTCAATGAAACTAGAGTCGAGAAATTTCGTGGATATTCAGAAAAACATTGAATATATATCATTGAATATATATCTCTATGTTTCTGTTTACCAAATCAATTTTATGGATTTATTATTTATTCTTCATTTATTCACTTACAAATACATTTTAAGTTCTCACATGCTTACTCAGACCATGCACTGTTCTTTGTAATGGGAATACAATATTGAGTGAAACAGACACAAGTTCTTGCCCCCATGGACAATAGCTCTTGTCAGAGAGAAGTAAAGACACTTTGAAGAAAAATAAAGAAGAGGGAAAGAGTGTTGGGAGTCCTATTTTAGAGTGTTTAACAGTGCCGAAATTTGAGAAGGTGACAATAGAAAGACTTAGAATAAATTATGGTGGACACTTTTCACTGTCATTGCTAACAGAAGTAACAAACCAATAACATCAGCAACATTCATCCAAACCCATTGAGGTTGCCTTTGATGAAAGGGACTGATGACTCTACTTGCTCTAATTCTTTTTATTTAAAAAAAAAAAAAATATATATATATATACACATATATATATATATATATAATTCTAAGAGATCAATTTCACAATTCTTAGAAACCAAGTCCTTCAGCTCTTGCTTGTATAAGTTCCTTTCCACCTCCAGAACAATAATGATAGCTTCCCGGTCAGTTCCCCAGTACTCTGCGTTAGGCCTCTTAGTCACCGGAAGGCAGACTCTACTTTGATGGTCTTTTAGATATTTTATGAACCACTTTGCATGTTCTTGCTTCACCACTGCTTGGTCTTGGAAAAAGGGCACATAAACAGGCGCATCAGAATCTTCATCATAGTAACAAGTCATAGTAAAATAAGCATCACTGACATTCAGCTGATAAGATGCTACAAAATTAACAGCAATCCTACACTCCTCGCAGAGAGGTTTCTGAGCCTGAGATGCCATCTCAGCTTTAGGGAAAACCAGGAAGAGAAATTATATATATGTATATATGTATGTATATTTGTCAGAGAGAGCACAAGCAGGAGGGGTAGCAGAGGGAGAGAGAAAAGCAGACTCCCCGCTGAGCAGGGAGCCCGATGCAGGGCTCGATCCCAGGCCCCAGGGATCATGGTCTGAGCAGAAGGCAGAGGCTTAACCAACTGAAGCATCCAGGTGCTTCAGTACTTTTTCTATTTCTGAGAACCTAATCACACTGCACAAATGGAATCTGACTGATTACAATCTCAATGCCATGGATTATGATCTTTTTCATTTATAAAATTAGGCATTTTCCCCTAAAATATCTATTTTGACTAAATTTCAAAAAGAAATTTCTTCATTTTTTTACCTACTATTTAAGTAAAAATAATATTATAGTTTTGTGATATTATAAATAAATCAAAATCACTGACTCCTCATGATAAATTGAAAGTATGAACAGTTGTTATCAATTTCTTAGGCAAACTGAGGTATTTTCAACTTTCCATACCCCAAAACAAATATGATAGATTAAATTTGTTAATGGTTCCCTTCTAAATTTCTACTTCCCAGATGGACTTCTTTACCTTTATTCAAACTTCATGGGAAAATATTGATAGAATGTAGCTAGTAGATAGGAGGCAACTTGGATGAATGTAAAAAAGATTCGTGTGTGTGTCTGTGTGTGTGTGTGTGTGTGTGTGTGTATTTATCTGGGTTCCCAGTTTCCATTCTAAGATCATCTTTTTAAGGGAAGAAAAATGGAAGTATTTTGGCTGATTTTCTTTTCTGAAATGAGGAGAATGTATTAAA
Source organism: Lontra canadensis (assembly GCF_010015895.1). Lineage (NCBI taxonomy): Eukaryota > Metazoa > Chordata > Mammalia > Carnivora > Mustelidae > Lontra > Lontra canadensis. The sequence goes on along the minus strand of NW_022631012.1, from coordinate 19,543,666 downwards.
CCCCTAACTTTTATATATTTTTTTCTAAAAATAAATGCCCAAATATTAATGTATTAAATATACCCAAGAAGAGCTGCTCTTGATGACAGAGTACAGTTGAGAAGGACCAAAATTACACTGGATTTATCTCCCTGTGGTAGCTTCTTCATCCCATCCCAATGCCTGTTAAAACTGTTGGTGAATTTTATGAGGTTTTCCTTGAAAAATATTTTAGCATATATAACAATCATTGATTTATGGTTCTTTAAGTAACGTACAAGCTGGTTAATATTTCCACAATGCTTAAAATCTCACTTAAACAATTGTCATGTAAACAATTACATGTTATGTCTTTTTTTTTTTTTTTAAGATTTTACTTATTTATTTGACAGAGATCACAAGTAGGCAGAGAGGCAGGCAGAGAGAGAGAGGGAGGGAGGCAGGCTCTCTGCTAAGCAGAGAGCCTGATACAGGGCTGGATCCGAGGACCTTGACCTTAGCCAAAGGCGGAGGCTTAACCCACTGAACCACCCAGATGCCCTACATGTTATGTCTTAATAGTATCTTAAAAAAATTTCTCAGTAATAGTTTAGTAAAAGAAATAAGGCTTATACAACAAAGATGCTTTAAAAATATTCTATAATAAATACATATCAGCAGGCAATAAACTGGGTCAGAAATGTAAATATGGATTTCAAAATTGTATGATACAAGAGCCTAAGTTTTACTGTATTGGTGAGGCACAAGATATGTATTTTAATAAAGTGAACATTTTTAAAGTACATTGAACTACAGATTAAATTACTAAATAAAAGTACAGATATAAACTTCAATCTAAAGACAATTATTTTATGTATATTTTTAATTCCTGAAAAACAAATGAAAATACATTTTTATGTCTTTAAAATTTTCTCCAGGATAATATTTTGAGGCAATGAAACATTATCAAAACAGCATTGATATTGAAGAAAACATCTGACAAGTCTTAATAGAGGTAATAACTTTGATGTCAAATCAATAAAGCATAGCATGTTCCAGTGAGGAAACAGACTTACTTGCCATTGCAATGGGGGGGAATAATGTTTACTAGACACCCACCATTACAGTGACCAAATTGTTCTTCCCGGATGAAGCTGATGATCCAATGGGCTGTTCACAAAAGTGTGAATGCATTGAAGACAGTATTGATCCATTTATACATAGGCTACCATTTTAAAATAAAAAAAATAATGATTAAAATGCCAACAAAAATCCTTGTTTAAAAAAAATATATCCTTGTTTTCCCTATAAGGTACATGTATTTCAATTCTAATTTCAGTCTCAAAATTGGGTCGACAGAGACCTTAATTACTTCATTATCATTTGCAGGTCTTGTGAATTGTATTTTTTACAAAAATAAATTATATGATTCTGCTTTTTAAAGCTATGCCTCAGAAGCCCTGGAACATTATTGAACTTTGTAATGTATAAGTGTGATTCATCACACTTACAAGCACAAAAGCATTAAACTCGAAATCATAAACAGTTATTAATATTTTGCTAGTTTATTATAGTAACCAATTTTTCTTGTTTATTATTCATATATAAGTAAAAAAAGTTAAGTGCAGCATAACAGAGACCATGAAATTTCCAAGGTTGCATGTGACCGTGTGCATGTCTTTGGAACAATAAAGATTGCTGTGGTCTCCACAGGCATTGGAGTCAAAATGCCATCAATGCTATGTGTTACCTCGGAACTATATAATGCTATTTTATGTCTTCTTTTATGAGTCTGGTATGCAATTATATTGAATTTCAATATTAAGTAGTTATAATATATTTCATTAAAACATGTTTGAATAGGGGTACCGAGCTATCTCGGTCAAAAGAGCATAGGACTCTTGATAGTGGGGTTGTGAGTTTGAGCGCCACATTGGGGAGTTAGAGATTACATAAAAAAATAAATATTTAAAAAGTGTTTGAATAAACTCATCAACTTAAACTTAGTTAGGTTGTATTGATTTTTTTTAGAACATTTGTAGTTTATAATCTCTTTGTTAATCACAAAACTTAGAAAAAAGGGTGGTCCTTGTTATGTACCTATTGTTATTGATAGGGCAATGTAATAGTCTCAAGAGCTATAAAAATAGGGGCGCCTGGATGGCTCAGTGGCTTGGGCCGCTGCCTTCGGCTCGGGTCATGGTCTCAGGGTCCTGGGATCGAGTCCCCGCATTGGGCTCTCTGCTGGGCGGGGAGCCTGCTTCCCTCTCTCTCTTTCTGTCTGCCTGCCTACTTGTGATCTCTGTCTGTCAAACAAATAAAGAAAATCTTATAAAGAAAAAGAGCAATAAAAATAATGTACTTTAAGGTCTTTTTTTTCCCCTTTGATTTTGAATGTTTTGGGAAGGAGACTCAGTGGCCCAAAGCACTGAGTATTGCACAAATGTTTGACAATTATCAGGCATGCTTCAGTATATGAAACCTTTCTACTTCTAAGTGGCTTAAACTGTCATTCATGCATAAAACAATTTTTATCTAGTTAATAGGCTGCTATTTATTCCTTACTGATTCCATAGCCAGCCTTATTCTAGTGCCTTAGAGGGGAATGAGAGAAAACTGTAACTATCCGGTGGTATCAGTTTACTCATCTGTAAGTGAACTTGATATCACATCTAGAAAGTTTCTTGGACTGACATGACAAAAAAGTTTCTTATGACATTACTGTACTGAAATACCTCAGTATACATTTTTTTTTTCCTGGAGGGAAAAGTACAGCATACTGTGTTGTTTTCGGATTGTGGCCCTCCAGAAGCGTTTCCCTCTCGTGCTAGAAGAAACTCAACACTGGCAATTGGTTCAGTTACCATTTACGTGTTCTTAGCAGCTTATGGCTGTGGCAGGGTCTCCCTCCAGTCAGCAGATCTCAGGTGCACTCTCTCTGAATGAGCTTGTCTCCAGATTTCATGGTGGTTTGCCCTGAGACTTCAGTTCTCCAACGGAAAACCTGTTTTTGTCTCTCTTCAATCTCCTTCGCTCTTTATCTATCTGTGCATACATATATATGTGTATCCCTTAATACATAGGTGTATAAATTTGTGTATCTTAATCAGTATGATGATATTGTGAGAATGATACCCTCTTGCATGTAATGAACTACTCTTAGGAAATCAGGATTTTCTTTTTTTTTTTCCTTGAGAAATCAGTATTTTCTTATTGTATAGAATAACATGTGCTTTTGAGAAGAAAAATCAACCTCATGTTCATATATTACAAAGTCTTTCAATACCTAATATCAAAGATTTGGACGCTAGTTAGTGTGAAGAGACTTCAATATGCCTCCTCTTTGATCTCTAAATCCTGCGCTGACTTATATTAACTTTTCTCTCCACTTCTATTCCACATTAAATAACGTTTCATTATCCAACAATAAGTCTTTTGAATGTCGCTGTAAATCAGATACACATGCTTCTGATAGTGTCATCATTAATAGGGATATTACTCATTGACATCTATGAACTTGAATTTATACAGTGCCCCAGAATATCATTACAGCAGCCATGCAAATCATTATGTACTCAAGGCTGCAGGGAAATAAATCTAAGTCTTAAGAAAATTAGTCAGCAATTTCAAGTCCTTCAATAGTTACAGACAGCATTCATAATAAAATCCAAACTTTTTACAGAAGGCCCCTCATGATTCCAACCTCATCTCCCCGACTTCATCTCTTTCCCTTGCCTTCCCTTTTGTCCAGACTTAAATCAAATTCTCTGTTATATCCAAATTCATGGAAATCCACGTGTCTGTGCTTTGCACAGTTCTTCCCTCTGCCTGATGTGTTTCTTCCAACTTTTATTTCACTTGGATAATTTTTGCCATTCTTTCAAGTGTCCACACAAAAGTGAGTATATTATAAGACAGTAATAATAGAGTTTCATATGAATAATTACATAGCACTAGGGATATGGCAATGAATAAAAATAGTTTCTGTCCTCAAGTGACCACCTATTGGTAAAGCTTTTTTTTTTTCTTTACTCTTCACTCTGTGACTGCCAGATGCCCTTCTTTTGTTTTCTCAGAATAACCTTTGCATATTCCTATGGAAGTAGTAAATTCCTTAATTATAATATTCATGTACTTGTTGGAATCTCCATAGACCCTGAGATACATTGTAGTAACGAAAGTCGTCTAGCCGGTGCCTGTGCTAGCAGGCAGCAGCAGGCCAACTCGAAATAGTTATCGAAAAGATCAATGTATAAATTGAATAAATGCAATGTTATAATGTAACACTTAGCCAGCATCTAAGGGAGATAAATATATATAAATAAACTTTGATTTAAAAAAAAAAAAAGTACCTCATTTACATGTAAGCATTTTTACATTTAACCATTTTGTATTTTTAAACAAATAACATATATTTATAATTTCCTACCAGTGTAATACAGTGTCTCCACAGTACTGTAATCATAGTTTTTGTGCCTTTGATTTTTATCTGTGATGACTGTTTCTGTACTCAAACAGTGAAGTCTTTAAGGACATTGGGGTTAGTAGGTTATTTATATTTCCATTTGTTTTCCAGACTATCTTTACTTGTTTTGAGACACTGATTTGAGATTTTATTTTTAAAATAAGTTCTATAATTTCCACAATCATGATAAGAATGTGGCACTTGCTTATCATGCTGAGAAATACCTTGCAATCTTCCATGCACTCAAATGTGTGTATTTTCAAGGTTGACTTTTTTGCTGGCTGGGAAAGCACGAAGGGAAGTATCCAGTGAGGTTCCAAAAGAAGCTCCCATTAACACACTGGGACCAGCTCTAACGTATAGAAAGAGCTTTCCCGCATTTTTTATTCTCCCATGCTACCTGCTACCTGACATTCTAGACCTACGCGTTTAGTAAGATATGCTAGCCACACATGGCTATTACAGTGAAACTGACTAAAAGTAAATCAAATTAAAAATTGAGTGCTTCAATTACACAAGTCCTATTCCAAGGGCTCAGTAACGACTTGTGGCTATTGGCTAGTCTGCTGGACGATGCAGAAATAAAACATAATCATATTTTCAGGGGTGCCTGGTTGGCTCAGTCAGTTAAGTGTCTGATTTCAGTTCAAGTCATGATCTCGGGGTGCTCGGGTATAGCCCCCCACATCAGGCTCCCTGCTCAGCAGAGAACCTGCTTCTCCCTCTGTCCCTTCCCCATTCCTGCTCACTTGCTTTCTCTCTCTCCCTCTCTCTCTCTCAAGTAGATAAATAAGATCTTTAAAAAAAATCATATTTTAATCTTAGCAAACATTTCCATACTATTAAAGGTAGAAGTGACATGGTAAGTAAAACGTTAAACCACAAACTAGAGGTCGTTTATACTTTGAATTTTTTTTTTAATAATCTATACAGGTTGCACTTTTCATATTGTGCATCCATTTCTTTATATGGTAATAACTTCCACTCAATAACTCATCCCACGATGTATAATGTGTAATAAACATATGCACTGTTAGAAGTGAAGCACTTACCCAATTTAAATGGTTTTAAAGTAAATGTGACCAGATCCAATAAAAAAAGAATATGAACATATTTCCAATTAACAAAAATAAGGTGTGCTTCAATTGTCCTTTCTCTAAGGTGTATAATTTATGTTTTGAAAACATGAATCAAGCTTATTATATACAAGCTATTTAAAAATGTAGCCATATTGGTTATTTAATTTTTGGTTTATTTTCTAAAATCTTCTAACTAATTTAAAATTGGGTATTCAGCCTTATAAAGTACATTTTTCTTATTTCAATAACAATATGTATTATTTCAATACATATTAAAGTATTATATTATATATATCACTTGAGGTCCTTAGAGTTGCCAGCTAGGAAGTAAAGATAACGTCCATATAGTTTTCAGAATATTAAGAGAGATTAATATATTTGAGAAGTTGTTTAGTGGTTTTCTTATTCATTCATTTCATTTAAGAAATATTAATTGATGTGATATGCTTTTTTGTTTATTTGTTTTGGGGATCAGTAAGGAAATAATTGACACTCTCTTCTAGTAACATTTTAATCATCTCCAAGATATAATCTACTTTTCTTGATCCTTTAAACAAAAATAAAAAGACAGGAAAGAAAAATATATCCAACAATATCTATCTTTTGACAATTGGAGGAATCTTATTAGAAAAGACTGGAGGAATCTTTCATCAAGGGTGCTACACCTCTGCCTAATTAAGATTTCGTGGGATGCCGGGGTGACTCAGTCGTTAAGCATCTGCCTTCAGCTCAGGTCATGATCCCAGGGTCCTGGGATGGAGCCCCATGTAGGGCTCGCTGCTCAGCGGGGAAGCCTGCTTCCCTTCCTCCCACTCCCCCTGCTTGTGTTCCCTCTCTCACTGTCTCTCTCTCTGTCCAATAAATAAATAAAATCTTAAAAAAAAAGATTTCTTGATCTTCAAAAGTTCTTAGCGTTGTGTGATGTTATGCATCAATTCATATTTTTTGTGAATAATTCCAAATAGCAGTCGACTTAAGCTCTTGGCACCAATAAAACTGAGTCAATCTATCATGTGAAAAACGTGATTATCTGAAACCTAAATAACAACCAGGAGAGAGGATCACCTTATTGAGTGGATAAATAAAATTATTTCTTGTAACCAACACTTCTTTGTTTACACACGAGAACTAGGACACGGCCACCAGCACACCCGCCATCATGACCCGATGAGCACAGCACTGTGGTAGGCCGTCATGGTCTCCTTCTCCTCCTCTTCTCCCTTTATCCTCCTTTTACTTCGTGAAAAACTGATACCGCAAAAAATTCCGGGAAAAAATTCATCTTGTTCCTAAGGATTTTTCAAAGCTTAAATTTGTTCAATTTAGGATAGAAGACAGAAGGTGGCGCTGATAAGAAATCCTTACCCACTTTGCACTTGGGTAGTAAAAACTCCATCCTGACACGATCCACAGGACCCTCTGAATACGGTATTTGGACGCCTTCTCCTGGATTCGATCATATCATTATGTCATGGCTGGAGGAGAGGTAAAATGGAAGAAAGAGAATGAGCAGTGGAGGGAAGGAGGGAGGGAAAAGAAAGAAGCAGCAGAGGAAGGAAAGAAGCAGAGTAGAGGATGGGACAGAATATGAACAAGAATTTTTGAGAGGAGTAAGTTGCCTTCATCTGAAGCTGAACCTTTTCACTGGTGATCACGGATAGACTCTCATAAGTCTCCTCCTAAATATGCCCTTAAATAACTTGACAAAACTTGACAGCATTGATCCTCCCACTTGCTCTATACGTGTTTTCAACAAGAGAGCCGATGCCACTAGTTCAAACTGCACTTCCCCGAGCTGAAGGAAAGTGGCAGCTTGGCACGAAATCAGACAGGGTTAATGACAGTGAAGCTGGTGGGCTGACACATGTGGGCAGTCCTTAAACAGCTCCTGGAAAGGTTGGCTGCTGAAATGGTAGGCAAAGCGATGCATTTGCTAAAAAGGAAAATAAAGTATAATTATTTATACTAAATTATAATTAAGAAAAGAAAACAACCTTTAGAAAATAGATTCTGTCTTAATTTGCAAATCCCCAGCTTTCAGGAACGAAATAAACTTCTCCAAAGTAAAATTTTATCTTAAGGGTTGATCTAAGATAATTAGATCCAGTTTTTCTTTTTCTCTGTTCTATAAATTATACGGTTTTTAATTTGACCTTTAGCTGACTTTGCTACTAAAAATGCCACATAGAAAACAATAAGAAAAAATTGCTTGGTGATTTACATAAATGGGCACATATTATTGTTCTGTTTAAACCAGCACACTGTAATGTTTATAATGCTTCACTAATATATATTTGAAAGTAATTGGATAGTCCTGCCCAGATGAAATTGGTTATACAAGTGTTCCGATGCAGAACACTGCTGCTCGCTTGCTTTAATCATCCCTAAGTGGGTTAGTTGGGTTTATTCAGTCATGAATCATATGATGTTGCTTCATTTCTACATTGTAAGGGAAACTTGCTTACAGATATCTGAGTCACGTAAATGAAAATAAAGTAATGTAAATGAAAAGAAATTAACATAAAATGTATGTGAAAGAGAGAAAAGCAGGATGAAATATCATAAATTTCACCTACCTAAAAGTTGGAAGTAACTGTTCATCTATTCAAAGATGCTCATTTCCTATATTTTAGCTTTTGGTGCTATCTTCTATTCCAGGAAGGTCACCATTAATTGTGAAATGACAACAGCAACTCACCAATAGGAAAACTAGATCTTTAAGAGAACTATATCTTTTTTGTGTTACTTTGCCTCCCATGAAAATTAAGTATAAGGATTATTTTCTACTCCATGGCCATCATGAATGACAATCATTTTGCCTAACAAATTTTATTTTGCCACTGCTAACAAGGCCCTGTACTACTAATCCTATTAAAACTATTAAATATCTTAAAAGGAGATAGGAATATAAGTTATGGCATTGTATCACATTAATTTTTCTCAACTCTTAACTGATAAGCTAATATTTCCAATTCTCCTCAGTATGACAAAGTTTGTCAGAGAAAAGATTTGATAGGACCTATGGGTTTAAAAAACTTTTGAGGTATATATTTTTATTATTGTTTTTAAATTATGTTAATTTAGTCACCATACAGTACATCATTAGTTTTTGATGTAGTGTTCTTTTCTCTAGGGATATGAATATCCACTCTGGGAATTCCAAGAAATACATTTGTGACTAGAGATGAGCAATAAATTAGTGTTTTCAATGCTTTTCAGAAAGGTCAAGTATTGTATGCCAATAGGTTGTTTAATCTCCAGCTTGACTTGATTAAAAGATTCTAAAATACATAAATACCAAATCTTCAACTTCCAATCTTGGTTGGAATATACTTTACCGGGTTTCACTAATTTTTAAGGTTACCGATATTCTGTATGCCAAAGGCCAGAAAACGAATGTTTCAAAACCCTTTGCAGATAATTCCACTGATCTCTTCCATTCTATTCTAATCTTACACGTATTGTCATTTGATATTCAACAAGGACACTGAGACAGTTCAGGGGATAGAGAATAATCTTTTCAATAAATGGTACCTGGATGAGTGGATATCCATGTGCAAAATAATGCTATTGGGTCCATTTTTTATATCACTCATAAAAAATTAACTCAAGGGTTGCCTGGGTGGCTCAGTCAATTAAGCATCTGGAATCCAGTCCCACATCAGGCTCCTTGCTCAGTGGGAAGCCTCTGCTTCTCCCTCTGCCTGCCATTCCCCGTGTTTGTGTGTCTTTTCTTTTTCCCTCTCTCTCTCTGACAAATAAATACATTTTATAAAATACATTTTAAGAAATCTTTTAAAGTTTTTATTTATTTATTTGACAGACAGAGATCACAAGCAGGCAGAGAGGCAGACAGAGAGGAGGAAGCAGGCTCCCCGCTGAGCAGAGAGCCCGATGCGGGGCTCGATCCCAGGACCCCGGGATCATGACCAGAGCCTAAGGCAGAGGCTTTAACCCACTGAGCCACCCAGGCACCCCAAAACTTAACTAAAAATTTATCACTGACTTAAATCAAAAGAAAACTTGGAATAAATCTCATAACCTTGGGTCAGGTAATATTATCTTAGACCTGAAACTAAACCCCCATCAATAAAAGAAAAATAATGCCAAATTATATAGCATCAAAATTAAAAATTGTTGTGCTTTGCTTCAAAGGATAAATATCAAGAAATTGAAATGATAACTCACATAATTGGAGAAAATATTTGTAAATTACATATATGATGAAAGATTTATATCATGAATAGGTAAAGCACTCTTGCAACTCATTAGTAATAAAAACAAATACTTAAGAATGATCAGAGGATTAGAATGCATATTTTCCAAAGAAAATACACAAATGGGAAGCAAGCACATGAAAGGATATTCAACATTTGTAGCCATTTTGAAACTATACATCAAATGACAATGTGATATCACTTCATACCTATTAAGATGGTTATCATCAAAAAGACAGACAAGAAGTGAGAGGATTGGAAACCTACTACATTTACTTGGGAACGTAAAATGGTATAGGTGCTTTGGAAAATATTTTGGCAGTTCCTCAAAAAGTTAAATATAGTTACAAAATGACAGAGCAATTTGACTCCTTATGTATTTATCCAAGAGAAATGAAAATATATATCCACACAAAAACTTGTGCGTGAACATTCATAACGGCATTATTCATAACAGACAAACAAACAGTAGTAGCAACACTAATGCCCATCAACTAATTAATGGGAAAAAATGGGTCATATCCACACAATGGAATATTATTCTGCTATTAAAGGTAATTTAGACTGATAATTGCTACAATATGGATGAACCTTGAAAACATTGTTTAAAAAAAGAAGCCAGCTCAACAGATCACATGTCCCATGATTCAAATTATAATGTATGCCCAGAATATGAAATATAAGTATGTACATATACATATTTTAGATATATATTATTTGTAGTCACATATATAATAACTATAATTGGTCTTCGTAACTATAGGAAGTAACTGACATATATATAAAAAGTTATATATATACATACAAGGGGAGCGGTAGAAAGAGATATATGCCACTGCATTATCCTTCCCATTTTAGTATTCCTTAACATTATTTTTGAAGATACTTCTTATAAATAAAATATAACATTTTAATTAATAGTTTAGACTTTGCTAGATGAAAATTTTTGAAATATAGATTTCCTTTTATCTGCTAAAATTAGGCAATAAAATTATTGCCTCATCTAGTCTCTCTGTCTTTTCCTCCCACCATCTCACTTCTGAAGGACAATTAAAGGATAACGTTCCTTACACCCACCACCTTCACTTCACCCCTCATATGGCCTGCCATATCATCAGCATATACATTTTTATTTTCACGACTGGTAGTCAGTCCTCCAGGAGGACTGTGTCTTCTGAAGAGTGAATCGGTCAGCTCAAATTTCTGGTTGATGATTTCCTAGCAGGCTGGCAGATGGGTCCATTTTGTCTTTTTAAATTTTTTTCATCCCTCAGTTTTTCATTTCAAGTTCCCATCTTACTGGCCATTAAAGGCAAGTTAGAAAAGGCCATCGTGGCATTAACAGCACTTATAATATACACTATTGAAAGAAAAAGCAGAGGGCAAAAAAATGTGTATTTTTCTTTTGGATTTCATCTATTTATTTATTTACTTAAGAAAAAGAGAAAGCAAGAGCAGGGGAAGGAGCAGAGGGGAAGGATGGGGGAGGGGAGACCTCAAGGAGACTTCTCCCTGAGCACTTAATTGATCAGACATTTGTGCCCTCATATGTATTCTTAGAGTTTCTACATGTATCTATATTAATTAATTAATTCAATGAATATTTAATCTGTATTTTCAAGTATTATTTATTTTGTGTACTTCTGAGAAAAGTGGAGAACAAGAGTGAGGGCTTGTGCTAATGGAATGTATGGATCAAAACCGATAGTAATTATCATTACTCTTAATAATCTAATTGCTACTAATAAGTAACATCATATTGACAAATTTTTAGCCATCAGCTGATAGCACTTCTCTGAAGAAAAGAGGATTTAGTGAGCACATAACAAAGCATTACCTAGACTGTGGAATAGCTTTCCATGGAACCCAGGTGATGCCCAGCCTTCAGCACAAAGTTCCTCATACACCAGTTACGTTTTATTTATCTTTGCATCTCCAGTGACAAGCACAGTAATTAGCAGATAGTAAGTAATGAAACCATGTACTCCATCGACTTTGTATAACAATAGCATTTAAATGGCTTTCTATGGCCGGCATTATAAGAAAAATGATTATTAAAAATAATTAATAGACGAAGCTAAAGCTATCAAGAGATAAATTCAGTGAAGATCCCTGATTGCCCTACGGAATACCATAAAGAACAAAACTTCCCTGCGCTCCATTTCTCCGGGTGGGTGGAGCCCATTCCGTGAAGGCTGAGGAAATAGAACAGAGCTACACAAAGGCATGTGTATTAGTGCGGATTGATTTATTTCATTTTGAATAGATAAGTGGTAGAAACTAGATATCACACATGAGATAACTAGAAGGCTACTGTGATATCTTACTTCCTTCACATCACGTTGATTATCATTTCAGTCACTTAGGGAAATACAGCCACAGTCAGAGGAAGTTAGGAACCACTTAGCGTTCATGGAAAGGATACTCCCTTTGGGGAAAGATGGAGAGAGGTGTGGGAGCCGGTGGGAGAGCTTCAGAAGGATTTCTGTTACCCTGTTAGATTCATGACCGTCATCACCTGCAGGCCTTGGGCTTGGACTCAAAAGCTAATGGACTAAAAATGGGAGTAATTGGTTCAAATGTTAACAAACCTACAAGTGTATTTTGTAGTACTGCATATCGGCCTTTTGAATCATTTAAAAATATATCAGTTGTTGAAAAACATACTATTTATACATGTTGAGATGGTTACAATTGTTCAAAATCTCATCAACATCTTTTATAGCCATGGAAGTGGGATGTATTTCAATAATATTCAGTTTAATTTTTGTGGCTTTCTATTTCAAATACTGCTAACAGGGTGTTAACTCAAGTCGCATGAATTGAATTCGGTCAAGTCACTAAGGCTATTCTTTAAATTTAATTGAAAAGCCAACATTCAAATAGAACAACAAGCAATCACATATTTAAGCAATTTTATGCTGGTGCTGACCCAGTGTTAATAATGGTGATGACTGATTCAGAGTAGCTTTCTTTGACTTGGGAAATATTACTAATGTGATGAAATATATGAGTTGTATTTATTTAAAAGAATCTCAAACTTCAATTACCATTTATAAATTTCTGTGTGAATGTTTTAACTTTCTAACCTGTAACGATAGGTTTTGGTGGACATTTAAAATAGAGGGAGGTTTTATTTAGACATATTTATGTTAATTGTTAGATTAGATCTTATAACGAAGCACTACAGGAGGTATTTTTTTCAGATTTTTTTTTCTGTATAAATTTACAAAAAATGTTTGTGAACTGTGGAATTGTTGATGACTTCTGGATGGTTGCATATGGTCTATGGGAGCTGAATGAAATCAGCCTTATTGTCTGCATGAAATATACACAGAGGCTAAGTTTTAGAGTTGGGTAGAAGGGAGGGGCCTTCTAGTTTAAGTGTAAACAGTAACATTATATTATTTGAGGGAAAGAAACATACGTGGAAACGATAACAATGTATGCCTATCATTTTTCTTCTTTCAGTGAGGTATTTTTTTTCCTTCAGAAAATATTGAAAGTACACTTTCTTTTTCCTTTGACATTTGATATTGTCAAATGGAGATAATCTTGCTGAAATAATGTTATTCTACATGGTTTTCTTGGATCCAAAGTAAATATTAATTTCCAGACCTTTGTACTTTTTCACACGGGGCTGTCAGAGTTTCCAGTTATGAACTTTATTCATTCTGCTATAGTTAGAAGGCTTAAGCAAGTGTTTTCTAACGAGACATTGTATACCTTATTGGGTTTGTTCTTTTTTTCTAACAAAGGGAATCCGAAACATGAATCAATAGAATGTCTTAGAAACAATTTAGCCTGGTTTTCTAATAAGGGCAAAATAGTATTAGACTTGTACTAGCACACCTTTTCAAATATATGAAGGTGGGATTGAATATCATTTTAGTAAAACTCGAGTTTGTCTAACAGAAATTTTCTCTCCACTATAGTTCATATTAATTGTTCCTATTAAAACCAACTTTGAAAAAGACTAGCATGAAATAATTTGTCTTGTAACTGAAATATATTCATTTTTCACATTTTCTATCAATTTGTTCTATTGAAATAAAAGGAATAAAACTTGAATTCATTTTCCTTGTGAAGTTGGATACTCTGGGAAATCTACCCAGCTAGATTTCTCTGAAATGTCCACAGAGACATCCACCACATGATATCTCCTTCCCTTAATAGGCTTATTTCTATGAAGAGGTTCACTTCCAAAGTACTCAATTAGGCCAGCGTTGGAGTCCTCCCTCCCTGTCCACCTTGTGCTGAGCCAGTCAGGCTCTCGGGAATACAATGAAGGCTCAGAAATTGGAGATTGCTCTCTCTGTGTGACTGAGCCTAGTGCTGGTTACCTTGATGCTAGGGATACTGCAACCTTGGGGAAAAAGAAGTGACTTATTCCGACATTAATGGGATTAGGAGCAAGCCTACTATTTCTAAGTTGTATTTTTTCTTGGTTCAGCAGTTGCAGGATTGCTATCAACCTTTGCCTATTTTCTTGAGTTATTACAAAATTGATTCTGACAGATTTTGCTCAATATTTAGATGGTTCTGTGGAGGAGCAGTTCCCTGAAACTGTCCACTCTGCATTTCCACTAATGCCATGTTGTCTGCGTTTGTACTTCAAAATTTTATCACTAGTTGCATATGCACTGAGAATTAAAATATATTCCTGCCTCATTTATCCTTTTATAGTTTCAGAATAAATTCCCTCATAGCTACCTGGACTATATAACTGAAAGTCTAATTAGGCTACGATCTATGCACCAGATTTTCTTAGGTTCATGGTTGTACTGAATAGCTTTTCTCATCCTTTTACGTTCAAAGTATCTGTGTTCTAATAGGCAAAGAACGTCTTTTATCTGTATCATATTGTGTATAGTGTACCATATTCAGTCTAGAGTTTTGCACTGAAAATAAAGGAGGCCTGCTTACATAGTAATGTCTGCTCTATTGCTGGACCCGGAGATCCAACGCTGTTAAGTTATTATCTACTTCCAAATTGATTTGTATGTTCAATGTTATTTCCGTAATATCTGAGCATGAGAGGAGGGGACAGATTAAGAAATCGAGTTGTTTAAATATAACTTTTTTTCTTTGGCTCTTGAAAATTTTGTGACGCACATGGAGAAGGATGGTTTCTTTCTGTATTTATCTTGCTTGGGTTCACAGAACTTGTTGTATCTCTGGCTTTATATCCTTTTTCATCTTTAGAAAATCTTGGCCAGTATAACCTCAAGGGTTCTGCTGCCACATATACTGTCTCCTCAGCTTCTGGTCCTCCAGTAATCATCTGTTGGGTCTTTTTACTGGTTCCCTTATGTCTCAGAGTATTTTCTATATACTATTGTTTTTCCACTGTGGTTTAAAATAAATATCTCCTATTGACTTGTTTTCAGACTCAAACATTTTTTCTTCTCCTGTTAGTGTACTGTTTAAATGCAATACTTAACTTCAGTAAAGATACTTTTTATTTCTAGCATTTTCACATTTCTTTTTCCATTTTCCATTTAATTTGCAATCTTTCCCACTGAGCATTTTGTACGATTCCATTTTCCTCTTTTCTTAGCATATGAACTATCCTTACTTTTCTACTTTATTTGGTGGTTGCCCTAGAGTCTGCGATCTACATTTACAACTAATTCAAGTCAACTTTCAAGTAATACTAAGCCACTTCACAGCTAGTGCAAGTACCACATAATAGCAAATTATCCCCATTCCTCCCACTCATTCAATGCAACATCGCTGTCATTCATTTCTCTTATTCATAGGCGATACAGTCATAATCACCAAATGCATCACTGCTATTATTATTTTGAACAGTTATCTATTACAACAATTAAAAATAAGAACATAAGAATGCTAAAAAATGTTTACGTGACCTCACCTATATTTCTTGTTTTTTAAATTATGTTACGTTAGTCGCCATACAGTACATTATTAGTTTTTGATGTAGCACTCCATGATTCACTGTTTACGTGCTCCATGCAGTAGATGCCCTCCTTAATACCCATCACCAGCGGGGAAATGAAGGGGAAGAAATCACAGGGGGAGATGAACCATGAGAGACGGTGGACTCACTTACGTTTCTCATGCCCTTCCTTTCTGTGTAGATCCTCACATAAATCTCTCTCTCCTTCTCTCCATATCTCAGCAATGATCCTGCCAATAAATGGACATAAGGTAAAATGTGAACTGATGTGTGACCCCATTGTGGACATGCATTATTTTTTCATAATTTAGTCTTCAAAATATCGGGACTGATTCACTCCTCTTACCACTAAGTTAGCGATGAGGGAGTAAACATAATTCTTTAATGTATTTGTTTTCTCGTAGAGAATATTCCCAACTGTGTGAGGAAAGGCTTAAGGCAGGCTGGTTGGTTTACTTTCAGTGTCCGTGATATTGGTATGACGGATTTTATTTTTTTTTACCTTGTAGTTAGGTTCAAATAGAGTCTTCCAGTTATTAACAATCTCTGGACCTTTAAATAGTTTTGGTAACTCTTTAAGCTTGTTTTCTACTCTATAAAAAGAGGGATAGTATTACCTATCTCTCTGGGTTTTGCTAGTATATAATTAGATGTGCCACGTGCTGTATTTAGTCTACTGCTTGAATGTGCTTAGTATACTGTGTGCCAAGTAATAAACACTCAGAACATGACCCATTTACGGACAGTTACTAAAACGGTATTCATTGTTAATAGTAGACAAGTTTTAGGATCACTTTAATATCGTACCTTAGAGAAAAATTTAAACATGACAGTTATATAGGGCTGATCAGTCAATTTTACCAACTTAAAATAAAGGCTATCACTTATTTCTTACATATAGAATTATTGCTGAAATTACTCTCAAATAGTCTGCATCTGAGAACATCAGGCAGCTTAACATCCTAACTTGTGTTTTACATGCCGGCTTGAGCCACCATCACTAAGCAGTGACAAGTATGTGAATCATTATATTGTATACTTATTCTTTTCTTTTTCTTTAATTCTTCATACAATGCCAGACGGAATGAGCTATTTCTGCCTAACTGACAAATGTAACAGTTTATTGGGCTAATTACTTAGAGACTTGCAATGAAAGGCTTTCAACTTCAGTGTCAAGATCCTGTGGCTGCTATCAGCTAGTCACCTCTGCCCAATAGCAATGTCACCCCAACAGTCACCTGCCCTCTTGGATGTGTTAATTTCATGGCAGCAAAGTATTTAGAATTCTCACAGCTGGTCAAGAGGGACAAAGTATCTTGATGCTCACACACAGAAGTTCTGTTTTGTTTTTATACAGCTAAATTACGTCTTCATCTTAACTCATTTTGTTACGTCTGCCTCTGCCAATATTTGTCTCTTGGCTGATTGACATGAAAGACCTTTGTCTGGGTTTCAGCCAGTCTCCGCAGGACGTAGCCAGAGTATGATTTCAGAGATGTACTGGTACAAAATTTACATAACACTCAGCCTCTTTATACCTCACAAGATTTTATTTTTACTCATCCATATGTGTCATCTTTTGTTTGTTTACCTTTTAGCTATTGGTACAATTTTCTTCCAGCCCAATACAAACGTAATCTATCTGCAAAATCCATGTTAAATTGATCCGCTTGCCAAATTCTTACCCCCTTGTCTATTTTTTGTTATAAATAATTCCCACGTGTGATTTTCATTTTATTTTTGAATATGTCTTAACAAATAATGACATTATCATTAATAAGAAATAATCAGTAAGTAAATTTGCTAGAAATCCAAGAAGTATGACTTCAGCCAGCCCTGTCTCCTATTTTGACACAGGCAGGCTTCCCCCGTCTGACGTAGAACTCAAGTATCAGTAGGCACCAAGTTTCATGACAGCTTTAGTCTCACCTGTTTATGAAGATCTGGATAAATTTTGCAGGCTGTAGAGTCCTTATTCCGTGGGTCAAGTTTAAACCATATTGCAGATTCTTGGCCTCTGATACCCCTCCCTGTTTACCCTTTTTGTTATACTGACTCGGGTCGTCACCTTATATTTCGGCTTCATTTTTCTGTTCCTTATCAAGATAATTCCTCTCTAAAACCATAACTTTCCCATAAACTTCAGCACTAGAGGGAAGAAAAGTGCAATCTCTCTTGTTTGGTGGCACGGTGCGCTTGAGGACTTGCTTGAGTCTTGAATCCCTCTAGTTTCTCCGGGAGAACCTCCCCCTAAGTCGTAAGAAGACCATGTTTGAGCTGCAGGCTCAGGATGTGACGCGAGAGGACACTGGAAATAGGGGTTCTAAGTTAAGAAACATTTCAAGAAAACCAAAACCTGGAAACGGATTCAGGAGTTTGATGCCAAGAGAGAAACAGAAACAGTAACCGGGAGGGCTCGCTCTGGCAGGTGCCTGTTGGAGCTCGGCTTCAGGCCTTCTTGCGTGGGACCCTTCCCCGCACCCCTCCCGCTCCTCATAGCTATGGTGGGTACTATTGCTCTCCCCATATTATAGGGAAGAAAACCAAGTCACAGAGAGGATAGGTGACTGGTTTAGGTTTACACAGCTAATAGGTGATCAAAGTAGCATGTGCCTTTTTGTGCTATCAAGTGATAAGTGAATAGGAAGTGACGTGGTTTGAAGTGGCGGGGTTCAGAGCCCAAGGCCAAGAAGGAATTCTTGAGACGCCTTTGTGCAAAAAGGTGGATTAATTAAAGCACAGGGCAGCACCCGTGGACAGGAAGAGCTGCACTAGGGTTGTGAGGAGTGGCTAATTATAGAAGATTTTTCTATCCTGTGGAGGGGAGGGTGATGTTAGGGGGATAGGAAATTGAATCTATAGGTTTCTGGAAGTTTGGGATTGATAAGATTCCTTTTTTCTTTCTTTCTTTTTTTAAGATTTTTATTTATT
The DNA here is from genome assembly GCF_010015895.1 of Lontra canadensis. Lineage (NCBI taxonomy): Eukaryota > Metazoa > Chordata > Mammalia > Carnivora > Mustelidae > Lontra > Lontra canadensis. The sequence goes on along the minus strand of NW_022631012.1, from coordinate 19,525,093 downwards.
TATTTGACACAGAGAGAGTGAACGAGACAGAGAGCAAGGGCAACCAGGGTGGACAGCAGGCAGGGAGAAGCAGGCTCCCTGCTGAGCAGGGAGCCGGATGTGGGGCTCCATCCCAGAACCCTGAGAGGATGACCTGAGCCAAAGGCAGACGCTTAACTTACTGAGCCACCCAGGTGCCCCAAGGTTGCTTTTTTTCTTTTTAAAATCATTAACATAGTTGCACACTGATGGAGACTCATGCCCTGCATAACTGCGATCTCTGTCAGTTAAGCACTCATGTTTCCCTTTCCTTTGTTCTAGGGTAGCCAGGAATGCCTGAGGAATGTCACATACATCCCACACGGGGATGGGGGTGGGTTGGGAGGGTCTTTGCAGTGCCCTCAACTTGCCTTCTGCTTTTCAATCAGGAGACACCTGTATGTGGTGCAAGCAGTGATCAGACTGAAAAAATACTTGAGATGGTAATGACCAGGCTTAAGATACAGAGGGCTGCAACACAAAGCTATGAGTAAAGAGGATGAAAATACAATTTATCATCTAAACCTGGGCACTTTTGAGGATAAAAAAGAGGGCTATTAATAATTATCCCTAAATTGCAGGCTTAATTTAGGACCATCCCAGGCACTCTGGACATATGATCACTGAATGCATGAATGTAAAGATATCTTCCTCCATATCTCAGGTGCTGAAAACGAGGTCCGTGTAGAAGATTGCTACATGGATCTAGCAAGTAGGAGTGAGCCAGGAAATAACGGTTTTCTACCAATTTTTATGTAAACATTTGGAGCCATAGATGAGTTACCTCCTACATCCGTCATAGGTTTTTGGGCAATATTGTTATATACTTTCCAGAATATCCTTTACAGAGTTTCATGTTAATGCTACTTTCTCTGATTTCTATTTCAAGATAGAGGAAATAACCACATTAAATCTCTTATTTAGCTGTTTAAAGATGGTTTTGTGGCAAGCGGGCATTGTATCACCCAGTACCCTTTCTAAAAGTGTCACATATGAAATATTTTATTTAGAAATCAATATTAGAAAACATGATTTCCTTTAAAACTAGACAGGTTTACTTTTTTATGATTATGACTATTATTTAGTTAATTGTTTTAATTTGACCTGTGAAATATACTGGCTGTTCAAACCTGTATAGTTTCATTCTCATGTACTTGGTCTCCACTTCCTCTTGTGAAGATTTACATTTCTTCATGTCTGGATTATCTTTGTGTCCAGATCTTCTATTTCAATGTGAATAGTTTTAAAATATTATAAGTACTTTTTTATTTTTTTATTTTAATTTTATTCGCTTTTATTTATTTATTGCACATAGCTTTATGTCTTCATGAAATGAGCCTAAATATGATAGGTACCTCTAAGTTGTAGCAATACAGTAGAATCTCAATATACCTTTCACTATTATCATTCTGCAGACAGTTGTTGATAACATTATTGTTCTTTAAATTTCTTTTCAGGGAAGTATCCAAAATAATGCCCACTGATGACATCATCAGTGTTTCAATATAGCTAATTTATGTGCACTCTGTCCACTAAACCAAGAAGTTCAGCCTTATTCACCACTGCTTCAATTCTTGCCACTAGCTCCCCTAAGTGGGGAAGGCTGGCAAAGCACTGATCAAAAAATCAGCTGTCAAGTGTGTAACACAAAGGCCAGCATGAATAGAACCTACCAAGACGTCTCTTTTCTATACCTGTCTACATGCTATTGAGATGAAAATATGTTTGGACCTAGAAGAGAATAGGTCTTAGTGTATTTAATAAAACATTTTTAGTTTGTATCATGAAAGGCATTTTATAAGTTGAAATTTGAAGGAACAAAGACTTCTGCGTATTTGGATGTGTTATATGTTAATGATGTGAACAAAAACATGTCAACAGCACTTGATTCTAGAACAACCACAACAGGAGAAGAGTCTGCTCTTGTTTGTCCCACCCTAACATGCTGAACGACTTTCAGACACAGAGATTTAGTTCATGGAGGTCTCTAACATTTTTAACACTTTAAGATATGAATATAAAGAACATGATTTCAGACATAACTAGAGAAAAGAATGGGAGGCCAGAGAAGAGATTAAGGCACCCTCCAACACTGGATAAAACAATAAATAAAGGGAGTGGATTATCCTTAGTCAAAGGAACACAAATATTAAAAGATAAGCATGGATCCCATAAATAATTTTGCGGTGGTTAGAAAAAGGATGTTAGCCCCAATGGAAAAGCACAATTAAAGAAAGACATTTTCTGTGGCAAACCTCATAATGTGATGTGAGTAATGGTGTCTTTAAAGATGCCAAGGATCAAGATAAATGGGTGAACATAAAGTAAAATGAGAACTGTGGGGCTCAAACTGTGCAGATTTAAAATATAGAGACAAATAATCCAGGTGGTAAAGGTTACTCAGGACAAATGAAGGATTAACAGTAACGGAGGGCACAGCGGGACACTTTCATCTTCTAGCATGCTTTAAAGATATTTTATCAAGATTTTTAAACTAATCGAATCTTATAGTACATGACCACATTCGTCTTAATTGAAAAGCCAATTTTCATTGTAAAACTAATCATTCATATCACATTTATGGTAAGAAAATAACTGACTTCATTTTTCAATTTCAATAAACATGCTAATCTGTATCCCTGAGACACTTATAATTTTTTTTTTAAATCTAACTCTTATCCCAGGTAGATTAGATAAAGATAGGTAGTGAGATGGGTGGATGGATGGACAAAAGATATAGATACATAGATGATAGATAGATAGATGATAGAGTTGTCACTTGAATGGTATTTCCCAAAGGGTACATTCAAGTCCTAATCCTTAGTCATTGTAAATGTAACCTTATTTGAAATAAGGATTTTGCAAATTTAATCAAGTTAAGATGAGGTCATATTGGATTGGAGGGGACTCTAACCCTATGACTGGTGCCATTATAAAAAGAGGGAAATTTGGACACAGACATACAAAGAGGAGAATGACATGTGAAGACAGACAGACGTGAATACAGGGAGAAGAGCCATGAAGATGGAAACAAATGGAAGGGATGCAGCTATAAGCAAGGAACACCAATTGCCCACAACTGCCAGAAACTAAGAAGAGGCAATAAAGGAATTTTCCCTAGTGCCTTCAGAGTAAGCATGGCCCTGCTTCCACCTTGATTTTGGACTTCTAGACTCTAGAACTGTGAGAAAATACATTTCTGTTATTTTAAACCACCCAGTTTTGGGTACTTTATAACAGCCGTAGGAGACACACCCAGAAGTAGAAATAGAACTAGATGCAAATTTAGATAGAGGAGACATGTAGACTTGCCCTGAGTTTGACACCTGGATGAAATAAAGTTCCTTCCCTTTCAGTATTAATGACATTCTATTGACTCTTCTCCTCTGGAACTCTTCTTGGGTAATAATAAATTCTCTGAAATACTTAATAGGTAAAGGAAGTGAGATAGTTCAGCAAAAATTGCTATTGTTCTTGCCTTAATCTACATTGTATCCAAACTCAGAATACAACAGGGCCACAGAAAACTCACTGCTCGGTTATAATCACACCAACCTGCCTCCTACACCAGGTCCCTATACCTCTGACAATCACTATTTTGCTCACTGGTTCTAGAAAGTGATTACAGCATGCAACCTTATAATTAGCTTTTTTTTCTATACAGCATAATTCCCTGGGAATTTAGACAAGTAATTGTGTATCAGTAGTTGGTTCCTTTTTGATGCTGAGCAGTATACTCACAGCATGACCGTCCAATAGTTTGTTCATCCATTCACTCATTGAATGACATCTGTAGGTTTCCCCTAGTTTTTGGCTACTATGAATAAACTTCCGTGAACATTTCTGGTTGAACATAAATTTTCATTTCCCAAGGATAAATGTCCATGAATGCATGCTGGACCATACAGAACTTTTTATTTACTCTTATAAGAAAATTCCAAACTGTTTTCCAGATTATCTATGCCATTTCACATCTCCATCAATAATGAATGAGTAATTCAGTTTCTCCATATTCTTGCCTGCACCCGTGCCTATTTTGTTTTATTTTTGCTAAGATAGTTAAAAAGTCATATTTGATGGCTATTGATGTTGACTATCTTTTTATCTACTTACATGCCATCTGTAAAGCTTCATTGATGAAATATCTGTTCATGTCTCTTGCCTATTTTGTAATTGGACTGCTTGTCTTTTCAGTTGATTTTCAAGAATTTTAAAATTGACTCTAGATACTTGTTTTTGTTGGATATGTGATTTGTCTACATTTTATCCCAGTCTGTTGCTTGTATTGTTATCATATTTACATGTTCTTATTCCAGAGAAAAAGTTGTTTATTTTGGGTCCAATATATAAATTTTCTTTTTTTTTTTTTAAGATTTTATTTATTTATTTGACAGAGAGAGTGAGAGTGCACAAGCAGGGGGAGCCGCAGAGGGAGGGAGAAGCAGGCTCCCCACTGAGCAGGGAGCCCGATGTAGGGCTCAATCCCAGGACCCCAGGATCATGACTTGAGCAGAAGATAGACACTTAACTTACTAAGCCACCCAGGCACCCCATAAATTTTCTTTTGTAGATTTTTTCTTTTTTTAGATTTTTATTTATTTATGAGAAAGAGAGAGAGAGCAAGACAGAGCATGAGACAAGGGAGAGGGAGAAGCAGGGTCCCCACTGAGCAAACAGCCAGACATGGGGTTAAATCCCAGGACCCCAGGATCAGGAACTGAGCCACAGGCAGATGCTCAACTGATTGAGCTAACCAGGTGCTCCTTCCTTTATAGATCTTGCTTTTGGTATCAATTCTAAGAACTATTTGGTTATTTTTAATTATTAAAAAATAATTGGCATACATCACTGTGTAAGTTAAAGGCACTCATTATTATAGTCTGATCTACATATATTGTGATAAGATTGCCACAATAGGTTCAACTAACATCCATCTTCTCATACAGAGACAATAAAAGGAAAAGAAAAGAGAAAAAGAAAGGGAAAAAAATCTTGTGATGAAAACCCTTAGGATATACTCTCTAAATGACTTTCCAAAATATCATAAAAGAGTGTTAGCTCTAAGTTCAGTTTTGTAGCTATCAGTGTGTAGTGCTAAAATCAGTGTGTTATTCTCAGAGTCATACTGAAAGCAATTTAACCATCAAATGTAAGGAGCATTTACATGTAAAACCAATAATTTCAAAACCAAAGAATCAATACAGCAGCATATTTGCTTTAAAAAGTTGAAAGAATTTGCAGCAAAGTATGAGAAAGAAAAAATATTACCTTTTAAAACTATTTTTAAATAATTACAAATTTGAATGACTATACTGTTAACAAATGTAATATAGAATTTAAATTTTGTGTATGAGTATATTGTAACAGTGCAGTTCAATGACAGAAAAACCATCTGAAGCCGTTATCCAAATTAAGATGATTGTACCAAGATATAAATCAATGAATCACTTTTGTCACTGAGAAAGTCACATTAAGAAAAATAAAGTATCAGTTGACCTCTATAATGTGTTGAGTGATATAGTAAAAGTGGTTAATTATAAAAATATAATGTATTTTCTGATTATTCTATTCATGACATGTTTATATAGAAACTATTATTAAGTTCTGTTGAGAAAAGTTTTGTTAAGAATAGTTTATTTATTTTAATACTACAATTTTAAGCATAACATAGCCATACTTGGGTTAGTAATTTTAAACTTTTATCTATAATGATGTAAATGATGGGGCAGCTGGGTGGTTCAGTAGGTCAAGCAGTGGAGTCTTGATTTCGGCTTGTGTCATGATCTCAGGGTCATGAGGCTGAGCTCTCCATCTGGCTCATGCTCAGTGCAAAGTCTCCTTGTCCCTCTCCCTCTCCCTCTGTATCTCTTCTCTCTATTTAAAATCAATAAATAAAATCTTAAAAAAAAAAAAAAGAATAGTTTACTTACCGGTACTATGAATTCTTACCAATTATGCAGGACAAGAAAACAATTTAGTGCAAATATTTAGTAATGTAAATTGGTCGGAAAGGCCTATTGAATTTTTCTGATATTGATTTTAATGACTGTAATACTTCTTTGAAAGGATGATACAGAAGATATTTTCAAAGGTCTAAAAGATCCTTGAACAAAGAAAGTTTCTTCAATTTATAATGACACATTCCATAATTTAACAACTGAATGAGGTTGATACTGATATCTGTGTAAAATCATTACCAAGCAACTTAAAATTTTGATAATTTTTTTTATTTTATTTACCATCAAAAGATGTTCTATGCATGGGACTAGAATATGTTTCTTACATAGAAAAGCAATTCAGTCATTCAAAGATTATTTTAATTGCAAGTTTACAGGATGACTTGAACTGTCTACCGAGAAAGGATATAACATTAATTTAAAAAAATCTAAATATAGCATCATTTACATAATTTTACTTATTTTAAATTTTTAAAGACTTTATTTGAGAGAGAGAGAGAGAGAATGAGAGAAAAAGAGAGAGGGAGAGCAGGGAAGGAGCAGAGGGAGAGGGACAGGCAGACTTCATGCTAATCATGGAGCACAACACAGGGCTTGATCTTATGACCCTGGGATCATGACCTGAGCAGAAACCAAGAATTGGATGCTTTAACCAACTGAGCCACCCATGTGCCCCATTATTTACATCATTTTAGATCAAAGTTTTAAATTACTAACCCAAGTACAGTTATGTTTGAAGTTGGTTTATCTTCATCAGTTCACTTTCTCTTACTTCACATCATCTTTTTATTGTGAAACTGGCTTCTCTACTTCTACTGTAATAAAAGAAAATGTAACAGTTTAGATAAATATTTTTTTAAGACTAGCATGGTTATCAACCTAAACTAGAGTAGATATATTTAGAAGCAGAATGCAAACTCAACTCACATATTTAGGATAAATATGGCAAATCACTAATTTACTCATCGTTTTTGTTTAGATAGAAGAGCAAAATAAACAAATTACATCTATAAATTGATTATTTAAGATAAATATCTATACACACTTCCAATAAAAAGCCATACTTTATGTAACTGTTTTCTTCCTATATTATGTTTATTCTGAGTGTATTTATTGAAATGTTTTATGTCTGTACATTCTAATATTAAGATCTGGGTTTGTATTTGATATAACCTTAATATTTTTATTTTTCATAAGTCATTTCATTGTACCTTACAAACTATTTGGACCATAACATATTGGATACTGGAAAAAAAATTGTCCTCATCACTGATAGTTTAAAAACTGCCCTAGTGACCTCATTAAAGTTACATTTACTAGCAATTATACTGTGTGGGTTGGCAACTTTGTTAAGCATGCAACTTGAAAACTGAGTCAGTTGGACATTTGTATTAAAAATTAAGCTTAATCAAAACTATTCGAAAGAGTTTTCGTTCAATTTGTCACTTTTAAAAACATGTATTTATTTATTTTGCAGAAAGAGAGATCAGAAGCGGGAGTTGACAGAGGGTCAGAAGAAGAGGGAGAGAGAGAACCTCAAGCAGACTCCCTGCTAGGCACAGAACCCAATGTGGGGCTTGATCTCACAATCCAGAGGTCATGACCTGGGCTGAAGTCAAGAGTTGGACCACCCAGGTGGTAATATATAGTCATATATAGTTTGTCTCAATATGGTATATGCACAAGTATAGATAAACATGAAACCTTAAGATATTGCCCCATCCATAAAAAAGATAATAAACCCCAGGCGACTGAGCTATTTTGTATTTAACATTGTTCCAACTGTGCTACAATGAAAAGGGTGTCATGCCATTATCATCATTATAGACTTTTTTAAGACCCATTTAGCAAAGGAGTATCTTTGGACTTTATTTTTTAAACCTTCTAAACTGTTACTTGGAATTGCACTCAGTAACAATAGTTTCCTTTTGCTCTTAGGAATAATCAGTAAAAGGGAGTGCCTGAGCATCTCAGTCATTTGGGCCTTGGACCTTATTTTTAGTTCAGGTCATGATCTCAAGGTCCTAGAATCAAGCCCCATCTCGAGCCCCCCCAAAACAGGCTCCAACTTGGCCGGCAATCTGTCTAGGATTCTCTCTCCTCTCCCTCCTCCTTTGCTCATACTCTTTCTCTCTTTCTAAAATGAATAAATGAAACTTAAAAAAAAAAAAAAATCGTCAGTAAATGAATCACCCTTATACAGTAGTTAAATTTAGAATAGTCAGTGATAGGTAACAAGATATCAAATGGATCTGATATTATACATTATTAATTGTATGAGATATATGAGAAAAATGGGTATATATTTTAATAATATGTAATATGGAGGTTCAAGGGATTAAAATTTGAATAGCATAATCTTGAGTGTCAATTCCAGCTGGGGAGGTAGAATATACACTTTAGAATATAAGTAATTAGGAAAATCTGCTGAGGCACATGCATATTGAAGAAACAGTGTACTGAGTTCTGTTAATTAAAAGTCAGAGATTTAAGAATATTTGTATCATCGAATCCATGTGTCATTATACACTTCAATAGACTTCCCTCCAGTTCTATTTTAGTGCATATAGATCTAGCCAAAATACCAGAGCTCATAAACAAGTACAATTTGATATAATTCAAATTAAATAGGACGCAGAAATTTTGAGGAGATTTTTTAATAAATAAATCTGTGGAGTAGTTAATCTTAATTTTTTTAGTTTTTTTTTTTCCTTAGTAAATGCCAAACCTCAAAATTATTCCCTAAAAAGGTAGTATGTAAATGCTAAGAATAACAACTCTCTTAGGTACTCTTTCCAAAACTAATCAAGAGCTCCATGTGTTATATATTTCTCTGAAAATATTAACAGTAAATAATTCTAGTAAAAACATTTATTGAGCTCTCACTGTGTCAGTCATTTTTCTAAGTATTTTATACTTATGATTTTAATTCTTATAGCAGTCTTATGAGTTAAATATTATTATTATCCTTTGTATAGGAGAAACCATAGCATAGGTGTATAAGGAAATACCTTGCCTAAGGTCACACAACTAATAACAAAACTAGAATCCAAACCTAGGGATTCTAGCTTCTATTCTTACACATATTGTTTGGGAAAAAACTGAATAGTAATTACCAAATTCAGAAAAAAAATCTGGGGAAAATAGAGTGATTTTTTTAATAAGATGGGTATATCTGGTATAATGAAAAAATCGTATGTTCGACATAACTTGCCTGTTACATATCCTCATTTTATATGAAAAAAGAAATGCATATATTGGTTTGCCATGTTAAGGCAATTTTCCTAGTTACTGTGAACATGGATGTTTTGTCTTATCAATGCCAAGAGCATTTTTGTGTTTTGAGATGTTTTTATATCAGAAAGAGGGAACCTTCAAGGCAACTCTGATTCCTGTTTTATACCAGTTATTCTCATCATCTGCTTTGATATCACAGACTAACTCACAGTTAAAATCTGAGTATAATAGAATATTTGTCTCCTTTTATTTATACGTTTCACTTTGGTATTCTGAAATTACATATATGCCTATTAAAAATGATAAGAGGGATTAAAAAATGATCCTTTGGTAAGATTAAGCCTTTCCAAGACCTTATAATGTTCTAATTTTGCACTGAACCTTTATGAAAGTTTAAAAAGAGCTTTACAGATTGATAATTAACTGCTTAATGTCACATTTTAATTTTTTATTTTCTAATTTCTTGTGATAATTTTACAATCCAATGTAAAGCAATATTTTTGTTGTTTACTGTTAACTGACAATATTATCAAATCATATTGAATCACAGAAATATTGTAGTCAAGCTGAAATCACTTGTGATTATTTGTACTAATCTATGTGTTAACTGATGTATATAAAACATGTGTAAGAAAATAATAAATGCTGTTAGTTTACAATTATTACTGTGGCAAGGGGTGGTTCATAAATTAGTAAAATTCTGCACTGAAGAGAAAACATTTAGCTAGAAAAATACAAATAGTTGAATGTGAAATTATAACCACAATTTTGTTAACATGTTTACTTAAAAATTTTTTAACAAAGAAGTCATGAAAGTTTAAAAAATTCATTTTCATTTTTTCATTTTCCAATGATAAAATTCATAAATATGACTAAAACCAGTTTTAGATTTTTTAACTAAAATTATAATACTATACAATTAGTTTTTCTAAATGAGAATACTTTTGCAGGAGTATATTTTTGTCAGTTTGTGTTAAGCATAACTTAAAAGAAAAATACTGAGAATATTTTTTAGGTTAGTAATGTGGAGGCTAAGAAAGTTAAGGCCTTCCCACCTCAAGTTTAGCTGATGTGGGAAACAGAGGCAGAAGAAAATCATTAAAATTCCTTACCTACTGACAAGCCCTTGAAACAGACAGAGTGGCTCTCCCTTTGGGACTTAACTGCCCTCACCTTGAGGTTTTGCTAAGGACAATCCTAGCCTGACAGACCCCCTCCCCTGACAGGTCCAACCAGGATCTTGTAAGTCTACTTTAACAATTCCTTTAGGAAACTTTATTTCTAAACCTCCAAGATAGTGTCGAGAATCATTCCCAAGCATATGGCCCACTGATATACATCTAAAGGGTTTCAGGAGAAGATTTTTACTACTGGTAATAAATAACCTTTCTCCCAACAATAGCTAGCCCCTCAAGGTCCTGGAGACCTTGCTTCCAAAATTCCTTAGTGACTTACATCATCCATAATCCCCTTTGTCCTCATCCACTGCAGAGTCCACCCCTACTCTGCCTTTAAAAACTCTGACTGTAATCTGGTTCAGGGTCCAAATCCCTACTCTGCTGTGTCAGGTATACTTGGGCCCAAGCTTAAGCTTGTCAAATAAACCCTCGTTTGATTGCATCAGTGCTTGGCTCCTTGGTGGTCTCTTGGACGCAAAAACTCGGGCTTAACAGTAAGACTATGACACACAGATTTGCAAACATTGTCTTCTATTCTTTTTTTTTTTTTTAAGATTTTATTTATTCATTTGACAGAGAGAGACACAGCTAGAGAGGGAACAAAAACAGGAGGAGTGGGAGAAGGAGAAGCAGGCTTCCCAAGGAGCAAGGAGCAATGATTGGGGTTGGGGGGGGTGCTCGATCCCAGGACTCTGGGACCATGACTTGAACTGAAGGCAAATGTTTAATGACTAAGACACCCAGGCACCACTATCTCCTATTCTTGATGAAATTTTGACTAACTCTCTAACCATAGCTCTTTGCATTCGGGCAGAGAGAGGCAGGACATTAAGTGTTATAAAATAAGAGCCCTTATATACTAAATAACCATATTTATGGTAATAATTTACTGAAATAAAGAGTGTTATTTCCATACCTGCAATGTCTCCAACTTAAATAGAACTTCGTCATTTCTCCAGTTATGGACTTGAAGTAATAAATGCTTTTAATGAAATTCACTTTACAACCCTCTTTCATTTGGTCTAAGTCAGGTTATGAAATACTTTTATTGCCTCATCTAAAAGCAGCAGGTTCATAATACTATCATTACAGGGCAGAAAAAAATTTTCTTTGCTCATTCAAGTTATATGTTTTACTCCATTATTAAATAATTAGTAAATAATTCTAGTCTTTGAAATTTAGACTTTGCTTCAGAAAGTACAACTATTTTAAAGTTATTCATATACTCACAGATTGGATAGTAGAAAATAAGAAATTAATTTTGTTTGTAGACCAAAAACCAAGGACAATTTACATTTAAAATTAAGTTTGTATCCCTAAATTTAAAAATACAGGAAAAAAAAAGAAATGATGTGAGCTCATGCAATAATAGTCAAATGTAAATAATTTGGTTCTTTTGAGGAAAACAGTCTATCCAGCAAATATTCAAAAGTAAAGTACTTGTACTAGACTATTAATGACACGTCCTACAATTTCTTTTTGCTCCAATCATTGTTCTTTCTGAGAAAGAAGGTTGACTAAAGCTAAACAATTGATGGACAGATTTTAAAACACCAACTGAGCTAACAAAAAGTATGTTTATTTCTGGCATGGACAAAATGATGTATAGTGTGAGGTACAACTATAAACCAAGGAAATAATACAAAAGACAATCAAAGAGAATTCTGAAAGGTGGTAAGGCAAGGAACTCCAGGACTGAAAGAACAATAGTGTCAGAATGTCCTCACATTCCCTGGCTCAACACAAGAAAGAAACCCTGATTTAGCATTTCCTTTCCCCACAACCTAGCAACAAAAGGCAACACAAGGGGGATTATTCCTCCCCTGATTGAACCAGGAGTCTTTCTGACAACACTAGGAGAATCTGTCTGTGTGCGTGTATAATCTGTAGCTACACTACTCAAGACAGTGTGGTAATGATGAGAGGATAAACTCATAGATCAATGGATCAGGAGGGAGAACTCTAAAATAGACCTAGACAAATATGTTCAACTAATTTTGACACTCAGATATTAAAATAATTCAGTGGAGGAAGTAAAGACATTTTGACATATAGTATCAGAACCTGTAGGCAGAAATATGTATCTCAACCTAAATCTCAGACCTCATACAAAAATGTATATTTTTTTACATTTAGACTTAAATGTAAAATGTTAAACTATAATTGTTTTTTGAAAATAATAGAATATATTTGGGATCCTGGGATAGGCAAATAACTCTTATATTTGAAAGCAAAAACATAATTTATAAAGACAAAAATTGATAAATTGGATCTCATTAAAATAAAAGCTTTTACTCTGCAAAAAGACCATGTGAAGAAGTTGATATAGCATGCAGTAGGTTGGGATAAAAAATATGCAAACCATAAAATTCAAAAAGGATTAAAGTAGTACTTAAAGTATAGAAATAGCTCAAATTAAATGTAAAAAAAATGCAAATAATCTAATTGGAAAATGAACAAGAGACAATAGACCTGTCACTTGAGAAGATATACAAATGCATTTTGGGGGAAGATGACAAAGTAGGAGGATCCTAAGCTCACCTCCTTCCAGAGATATATTTAGATAACACCCACATCACTGTTAGTAACCCAGAAAATGACCCAAAACCTGGCAGAAGCGACTCTCCACAACTGATCACAGAGAAGAGGCCATATTAAAAAAAAAAAAAAAAAATAGAAGGGGCAAAGACACGGTCAGACTTGTGAGTCAGTCCCAGGGAAGGAGGGAAAACAGGCACAGAGAAGGGAAATGAGCAGACCCCACAAGAGGCACACACAAATTGTCTGACTGAAGGCCCTGCTCAAGAATGAAAGCCTGTGAAGGTACAACACAGGAAGAGAATCCTATAGTTCCATGCAACTGTAGCTCTGGCAAATACCTGTTCTGACCCAACTCAAGAACAAAGCAGTCCCAGACTGGCCCACTAACAACACAGGGACTTAGTCCTGCCCAAAATAGGCAAAAAAGAGTCATTGCAGATGATTGGACTGAAGGAGAAGGTGGCTTAGTCACAATAGTATGACGCTTATAACATACATAGGAGACACCCATGAAGCACCAGGTTCTGGTGAACAAGGAACATGACACTAAGGGCAACATAGGACTTCTCCATAAGGCCACTACTTTCAAGACCTGGAGATATAAGTTATTTTCTTCCACATAGGAAGAGACCCAGAGAGTTAGACAAAATGAAAAGACAGAGGAATATGTCCCAAATGAAAGAACAGGACAAAATTACAGCAAGAGAATAAAATGAAATGGAGATAATAAGCCTCACAGAAAATTTACAGTAATTGTCAAAAAGATAGTCACTGGACTTGAGAAAAGAATGAAGGGCCTCCGTGATACCCTTTAAAAAGAGAGAGAAAACAAAAAAGAACCAATAAGAGATGAAGAACTCAACTGAAATGAAAAATATACTAAAGGGATGTGTCTGGGTGGCTCAGGTCATTAAGTGTCTGACTCTTAATTTCTGCTCAGGTCATAATCTCAGGGTCATGAGATCAAGCACCACATCAGGCTCTACATCCAGATTCTCACTCCCCCTTCCCCTCTGTCCCTCTTCCAATAAAAATTATTTTAGAAATCCCATATACTATAAGGAATAAATAGTAGACTAGGGGAAGCAGAACAGACTAGCAAACTGGAGGACAGAGTAATAGCAATCAAACTGAATGGGAGAGAGAAAAAAATAATAATAAAAAGTGAAAACAGACTAAGAGAACTCAACACCACCACAAAAATGTAACAGTTGCCTTATAGGGATTCCAAAAGAAGAAAAGAAAGACAAGAGGACAGGGGCACCTGTGTGGCTCAGTGGGTTAAGCCTCTGCCCTAGGCTAAGGTCATGATCTCAGGGTCCTGGGATCCAGCCCCACATGGGGTTCTCTGCTCAGTGGGGAGCCAGCTTCCTCCCCTCTCTCCCTTTCTGCCTGCCTCTCTGCTTACTTGTGATCTCTCTCTGTCAAATAAATAAATAAAATCTTAAAAAAAAAAAAAAAAGAAAGATAAGAGGACAGAAAATTTATTTCAGGAACTAATAGCTGAAAACTTCCTGAATTTGGGGAAGGAAACAGATGTTCACATCCAAGAGGCACAGAGAGCCACCCAACAAAAACAACCAAAAAAGGTCCATGACAAGACACAATACTTAACATGGCAAAAAGTAGTGATGAAGAGAGAATTTTGAAAGAGTAAGAGAAATGGGGCACCTGTGTGGCTCAGTGGGTTAAAGCCTCTGCCTTCAGCTCAGGTCATGATCTCAGGGTCCTGGGATCAAGCCCCGCATCGGGCTCTCTGATCCTCAGGGAGTCTGCTTCCTCCTCTCTCCCTCTGCCTGCCTCTGCCTACTTGTGATCTCTGTCTGTCAAATAAATAAATAAAATCTTTAAAAAAAAAGTTAAAAAATTAAAAATAAAATAAAAAATAAAAGAGCAAGAGAAAATAAATCATTAACTTATAAAGGAAACCCTACAAAGCTATCAGCTGATTTTTCAGGAGAAACTTTGCAGATCAGAAGAAAGTGGCATGATATATTCAAAGTGCTGAAAGAAAGAAAAACAAACAAACACAAACAAACAAAAACCCTGAAACCAAGGATACTCTATCCAGCAAGACTATCATTCAAAATAGATGGAAAAATAAAGAGTTTCTCAGACAAACAAAAATTAAATGAATTCATCACCACTAAATCAGCCTTACAAAGAATTAATAAAGAGGATCCTATTAGTGGAAAGGAAAGACCATAAAAAGGAGTAAGGAAAATTAGAAAGCACAACAGCAGTAAAAATCACCTTTACTTATAAAAATCAGTCAAGGGATTATCAAAATAAAAGGATATAAATAATGATCCCATATACCTAAAATGTGGGGCAGGAGTAAAAATGTGCTTTTAGAATGGGTTCAAACTTAAGCAGCTATCAACTTAGTACAGACTGGTATATGCACAAGATATTGCTTATTAACCTAATGGTAACCACAAATCAAAAACCAGTAGTAGATATGTAAAAAATAAAGAAAAGGGACCCAAATACATCACGAAAGAAAGCAAGCAAACCCCTGGAGGGAAAAAATAAAGAGAGAGAGAGAGAGAGAGAGAAGAAAGCAACAGAGAAGAATGACAAAAATAACTATTAAACAAATACCAAAACTGTAATACGTACATACCTATCAGTAATTACTTTGAATGTAAATGGACTAAATACTCCAATCAAATGATACAAGGTGATGGAATGGATAAAAAAGCATTTACTGACTATAAGAAACTCATTTTAGGTCTTTAGATTGAAAGTGCAAAAAAAAAAAAAAAAAAAAAAAGAAAGAAAGTGGAGAGATAGAAAACCATTTATCATGCAAATATAAGTGAAAAGAAAGCCAGAGTAGCAATACTATCAGACAAAATAGACTTTAAAACAAAGAATGTAACAGTCAAAAAAGGACACTACATAATCATAAAGGGAAAAGTCCAACAAGAAGATATAACAGTGGTAATTATTTGTGCCTCAACATGGGAGCACTCAAATAAATAAAGCACCTATTAACAAACATAAAGTAAGTGATTGATAGTAACACAATAATAGTAGGGAACTTTTAACACCTCACTTACCTTAATGAATATCATCAAAATAGAAAATCAATAAGGAAACAGTATATTTCAATGACACATTGGACCAGAAGAATATCACAGATATACTCAGAACATTCCACCCTAAAATGGTGGAATATGCATTACTGGCAAGTACACATGAGCATTCTCCAGAATAAGTCACAGGTTAGTCTACAAAGCAAGTCTCGGCAAATTCAAAATGGATGAAGTAATACCATGCACCTTTTCTAAACACAATACTGTGAAACTAGAAATCAACCACACACACACACACACACACACACACACACACACAGACACACGATCTGGAAAGAACATAGAACATCTGGAAATACATAGAGGTTAGATAACATGCTATTAAGCAATGAATGGGCCAAACAAGAAATCAAAGAGCAAATCATAAAATACACGGAGACATATAAAAATGATAATACAACAACCCAAATTCTTTGGGCTGTAGTAAAAGCTGCTCTAAGAAGGAAGCTTATAACAATACAGGCATACCTCAAGAAGCAGGAAAATTTTCAAATAAACAACCTAACCTTTCACTAAAAGGAGCTAGAAATAGTAGAACAAACAAAACCCAAAACCAGCAGAAGGAAGGAAAGAATAAATATTAGAGCAGAAATTAAAAAAAAAAAAAAAGAAAAGAAAAACAAAAACAAAAACAAAAACAATAAAAAGATCAATTAAATCAGGAGCTGCTTCTTGGAAAGACCAACAAAATTGCTTAACTGCTAGCCAGATGCGTCAGAAATAAAAGAAAGAGAGAGAGGAGGGAGCAGTCTCAAATAAACAGAATCAGAAATGGAAGAGGAGAAATAAAAATACCACAGAAATACAAAAGGTTATAAGTGATTATGAAAAATTATATGTCAACAAATTAGATAACCTAGAAGAAATGGAAAAATTCTTAAGAAACGTAATTTCCCAAAATTGAATCAGGAAGAAATAGGAAATTTAAATAGATGAGTTATCAGCAATGAAATTGAATCAGTAATAAAAAATTCCCAACAACCAAAAGTCCAGGACCAGACATCTTCACATGTGAATTCTACCAAACATTTAAAGAAGAGTTAATACATATTCTTCTCAAACTAGTCCAAAAATAGAAAAGAAAGAGAAGCTTCCAAATTCATTCAATGAAGTTAGCAATACTCTGATACCAAAATCAAATGAAGACATTACAAACAAACAAACAAACAAACAAAAACAAGAGAGAGAGAGAGAGAAAACTATAGGTCAATATGTCTGAAATCCTCAACAAAATGCCATCAAATCAAATCCAGCAATACATTAAAAAAAAAAAGTCATTCACCATGATCAAGTGGGATTTATTTCCAGGGTGTAAGCAAGTGTTCAAAATTCACAAATTAAAAAAAGTTATACATCTCATCAATGAGAGGAAGGATAAAAACCATATGATCATCTCAATAGATATAGAATATGAATTTCACAAAGTACAACATCTACTCATGATAAAAATCCCCAATAAAGTAAGTTCAGAGGGAACAAACCTCAACATAATAAAGGCCTTCGATGAAAAGCCCATAGTAGGGATGTTTGGATGGCTCTGTAGGTTAATTGTTCAACTCTTAATTTCAGCTCAGGTCATGATCTTGGAGTTGTGTAACTGAGCCCCACATTAGGCTCCACACTCATTGGGGAGTCTACCTGAGATTATATCCCTCTCCCACTGTCCATCCCTCTGTTTTCTCTCTCTTTCAAATATATAATCTTAAAAAAGAAAAGAAAAGAAAAACTCATAGTGAACATCATATTCAATGGTGAAAAACTGAAGCTGTTCCCATAAGTTCAGGGATAAGACAAGGATATCCACCACTTATATTCAACATAGTTCCAGAAGCCCTAGCCAAAGGTATCAGACATGAAAAAGAAATAAAAAGCATCCAAATGGGTAAGAAGGATAACATGCATATAACATGATATTATATATAGAAAACCCTAAGGAGTCAAGCAAATAACTGCTAGAATTGATAAATGAATTAAGGAAGTTCACAGTATATAAAATCAATATAGAGAAATCTGTTGCATTTCTATATACTAACAATTAGGTAGCAGAAAGAGAAATTAAGAAAACAATCCACTTAAAATTGCTCCAAAAATTATAAAATACCTAGGAATAAACTTATCCAACAAGGTGAAAGACTTATACTCTAAAAACTATAAAACACTGATCAAAGAAATTGAAGATGGCACAAATGGAAAGATGTTCCATGTTCATGGATTAGAAGAAAAATATTGTTAAAATGTCTATACTATCCAAAGAAATCTGCAGATCTAATGCAACTCCTTTCAATACACTAACAGCTTTTTCACAGAACTAGAACAAATAATCCTAAAATTTGTATGGAGACAGAAAAAAAATCCCAAATAACAAAAGCAAACTTGAAAAAAAAAAAGCAAAATGGAGGTATCACGTTCCAGAATTCAAGTTATATTAGAAAGCGGCAGTAATCAAAACAGTATGATACTGGCACAAAAAACAGACACAGGATCAATAGAACAGAACAGAAAACTGAGAAACAAACCCACAATTATATGATCAATTAATATTCTACAAACGAGATAAGAATATGCAATTGGAATAAGTATTCAAGAAGCAGAGTTGGGAAAACCGAGCAACTACATGCTGAAGAATGAAATTAGACCACTTTCTTACACCATGCACAAAAATAAATTCAAAATGGATTGTGGACCTAAATGAGAGACCTGAAACCACAAAAATACTAGAAGAGACCCCTAGATATCAATCATAGCAACATTTTTCTAGCTCTGTCTCCTGAGGCAGGGAAAACATAATAAAAAATAAACTATTGGAACTATATTAAAATAAAAATCTTTTGTATAGCAAAGGAAAAAAGCAACAAAATGAAAAGATAACCTACTGAATTAGATAATATATTTACACATGACATATCAGATAAAGGATTGGTATATAAAATATATAAAGAACTTATAAGACTCAATACCAAACCCCCCAAAAATGCAATTAAAAATGGGCTGAAGCCATGATCAGACATTTCTCCAAAGAAAACATACAGATGGCCAATAGACACATAAAAATATGCTCAGCAGATTCATCATCAGGTAAATGCAAATCAAAACCACAATGAGATATCAACTAAAATCTGTCAGAATAGCTAAAATCCAAAATATAAGAAACAACAAATGTTGGTGAGGATGTTAAGAGAAACCCTTGTATACTGTTGGTGGGAATGCAAACTTCTGTATCCACTGCTGGAAACAGTACGGAGGTTCCTCAAAATATTTAAAAAAATAATGATCCAGTATTCCACTACTGGATATTTATACAAATAATATGAAAACACTAATTTGAAAAGATATATGCATCCCTATGTTTATTGTAGCATTATTTATAAGAGCCAAAACATATAAGCAACCTGTGTCCAATGATAGATGAATACAAAAGATGTAGGATAAATATATATTGGAATGTGATATATATATATATATAATACACAGCCATTAAAAAGAATGAAATCTTGCCATATGCAACATGAGTCGATCTAGAGTGTGTAATGCTCAGTGAAATAAGTCAGTCAGAGAAAGATAAACATCATGTGATTTCTCTCATATGTGGAATTTAAGAAACAAAACAAATTAAAAACTAAAAGAGATATAAATATATATATCTATACGTAGATATATTTATATATTTGAATATAAAGAACTGGTGGTTACTAGAGGGAAAGCATGTGGAGGGATGGGTGAAATAGGTGAAGAGATTAAGAGTAAACTTATTGTAATATATACTAATACATAGAATTATTGAATCACTATATTTTACGCATAAAAGTAATAGAACACTGTATGTTAATTGTACTGGAATTTAAAATAAGTAAATAATAATGAAAAAGAATGCATACAGATGGTAACTAAGTACATTTCCTATTAGGTAAATGCAAATTGAAAACAGCATGTGATATTATGACATAACAAACAGAATGACTAAAAAAATAAATTGTGCAACACTAAATGCTGTCTGGAATGAAGAGCAATTGGGTCAATTGTGCATTGTTAGTGTGAATTTAAGTGGGACAAGCATTCTGGAAAAGAGTTACACAGTTCCTTATAAATGAAGTATGTTGACTAGCTTATAACCCATAAAACACAATTTTGAATATTTATCTGAGAAATGAACACTAATGTTCACATAAAAAATATTTTAGCAACTTAATTTATAATAGCACACAAATATTCTTTGCAACTTAGTTTATAATAGTTAATAACTGAAAACAGTCTATGCCTTTCATTGTTTAAACACTGAATTTTTGAACAAATTATATACATACCATGAAATACCACACAACTATTAAATAGAAGATATTAATGATATACATAATATATATGAATCTCCAGAAAATTTATGGTGAGCATAAAATACAGTCCAAAAGGCCACAAACTGTGTAATTCTATTTACATGTCATTTTTGAAATGACAAAATTTTGAAATGGAGAACAAAGTGGTGGTTGTCAGAGTTTAGGAATTGTTTGGTGGCAGAAGATGGATATGGTTATAAAGAATATCCTGAGGGATGATGTGGTCATCATTCCTTTGCTTGACTCTGTCAATGTCAGTATTCTGTTTGCAATATTTCACAACAGTTTTGCAAGATGTTATCATCAGGGGAAACTGGTCAAGGAGGACAAAGTCTCTTGCTCTGTAGTATACCTTACAGCTGAATATATAGTTGGATATATAGTTATCTCAAGACAGAAAATTTTCAATACTAGTTATATTTTAAAAGGAATGTTATATAAAAAGAAACAAAGATAAAGGCAGATTTCCTGCAAGAAACAATGCAAGTAAGAAAAAAATTGAGCGATTTTTAAAGCACTAAAATATAAATTTAACAATCCATATAAGTCAATACACTGCAAAAGTATTTTCTAGATATTAAAGGAGAATAGTTTCAGACATACAAAAACTGAAAGAATTCATCAGCAGTTGATCTTTCCTTCAAGATGTTTTAAACAAACTCCCCTACACAGAAGGAAAATGATATAAGATGGAAACCCAAATAAACAAAGGAAGTAAATTTGTCTTTATTTGCAAATGACATGTTATGCATAGAAACCCTTGAGACTCCAGCAAAAACTGTTAAAACTAATAAACAAATTTAGTAAAGTTGTAGGATTCAAAATCAATGTACACAAGATAGTTGTGTTTCACTGTGTATACACTAAGAGTGAACTCTTAGAGAAATCAAGAAAATTATCTAATTTATAATTGCATCAAAAAGAACAAAATACCTAAAAATAAATTTAATCAAGGAGGTGAAAGATGTGTACACTAAAATCTATAAGACACTGATGAAAGTAATAGAAGACACAAATAAATGGAAAGAAATACTGGAATACGGTAACTTTACTCATCGACTGGAAGAGTTAATATTGTTAAAATGTCCATACTACCCAGGGCTCCCAAGTGGACCAGTTGATTGAGTGTCTTCCTTCCATTCAGGTCATGATCCCAGGGTCCTGGGATCAAGCCCCATGTCAAACCCATGTCAAACTCCTGCTCAGTGGGGAGCCTGCTTCTCCCTCTCCCCACCACTAACATTCTTTCTTGTTATCTCTCTCTCTCAAATAAATAAATAAAGTCTTTTAAGAAAGAAAATGTCCATACTACCCAAAGCATTGTAAGGATTTAATGTAATCCCTGTCAAAGCTCAAAAGGCATTTTGCTCAGAAATAGGAAAAGCAGTCCCAGGGTGCCTGGGTGGCTCAATGGGTTAATCCTCTGTCTTCGGCTCAGGTCATGATCCCAGCATCCTGGAATCGAGCCAGGCATCGGGCTCTCTGCTCAGTGGGGAGCCTGCTTCCCCCTCTCTCTCTGCCTGCCTCTCTGCCTACTTGTGATCTCTCTCTGTCAAATAAATAAATAAGATCTTAAAAAAAAAAAAGAAATAGAAAAAGCAGTCCTTAAAATTTGTATAGAACCACAAAAGAGCCCAAATAGATAAAATAAACTCAAGAAAGAACAAAGCTGGAGGCATCACGCTTTCTGATTTCAAAATATATGAAAAAGCTATAGTAATCAAACAGTATACTACTGGCATAAAAACAAACACATACATCAATGGAAAAGAATAGAGAGCCCAGAAATAAACCACCACGCACATATGGTCAATTAATTTACAACAAAGGGACTAAGAATATACAATGGAGGGAGGATAGGTCTTCATAAACTGTGTTTGAAAGACTAGACAGCCACATTCAAAAGAACGAATTTTACACCATACACACATCAACTAAGAAAAAAAAATGGATTAAAGAATTAAATTTAACACCTGAACCACAAAAGTTTTAAAAGAAAACAAGAGAAAGATCCTTAGTAGTGATGTTGGCAATGATTTTGTGAATATGATACCCAAAGTACAGACAACAAAAGCAAAAATAAATCGAGTGGGACACCATCACTCTAAAAAGCTTCTGCACAGCAATGGAAACCATCAACAAAATAATGATCCAACCTACTGAGTGAGAACATATTTGCAAATTATATATCTAATAATGCATTTATATCCAAAATATACAAAGAAACCACACAATAGTAAAAATATGTATATAAACAAACAAACAATAAAACAATCTGATTTTTTAAAAATGGGTAGAGGAACTGAATAGACATTTTTTCCAATGAAGCCATCTAAATGGTCTCGAGGTACATAAAAAGATGCTTAACATCACTTACTATCAAAGAAATGAGTGCAAATCAAAAGTGCAATGAGATACTACTTCATTCCTGTTAGAATGGTTTTCATCAAAGGACAAGGGAGAACAAGTGTTGGTGAGAATGTGGAAAAAAGGGAACCATTAGGCCCTGTTAGAGGGAAATCAAGTTGGTGCAGCCACTATGGAAAATACCATGGAGGTTTCTTAAAAACTTAAAAGTAGAAC
Source organism: Lontra canadensis (assembly GCF_010015895.1). Lineage (NCBI taxonomy): Eukaryota > Metazoa > Chordata > Mammalia > Carnivora > Mustelidae > Lontra > Lontra canadensis. The sequence goes on along the minus strand of NW_022631012.1, from coordinate 19,502,150 downwards.
TACCATATGATCCAGCAATCCCACTTCCGGGTATAGATCCAAAGGACATGAAAACAGGATATTGAAGAGGTATCTGCACTCACATGTTCACTGCAGAATTTATTCACAATAGCCAAGTTATGGAAATAATCTAAGTATCCAGCAGTAAATGAATGGATAAATGAAGATGTTTTACGTATAGATAGATGATAGGTGTAGATATAGATTAAGTAAAATAAGCCAGACAGAGAAATATAAATACTGGAGGGTGTCATTTATATTTGAAATCTTTAAAAAAGTCAGATTAAAAAAAAAGTCAGATTCAGCAGAATAAAGCAGTGGTTGCTGGAAGCTAGGGAGTGGGGCAAATAGACATATATTTCTTGAACAATTACAGCATTCAAAGCTTAGTGAATAAAATTTCTCTAGGTATTTCAAAAAGAAAGTGCCTCATACCAAAATAGGTAATGAAAAAATTTAGGGGAGGGTAACAGGAGCAAAAATTGAGGGGGGGGAATTAGAATATTCGTTTTAACAAATGGTGATTGATTCATTGTTAAACTCCAATGTCCGGGAAGCTGTTGCCGCTACTCCTGATGTCACACACACCGCCCTAACATCCCATCGTGAAGACTGCGATGAGGCATCGGAGTGTGGAGTCCAGCCACTAAATATGTAAAATCTGCCAGAATTTGTCACTGCCACAGCAAGAAGATGGCTTCTCTTTCCCGTCTGCCTTCCAAATCTGTTATAAAAGTGTGTCCTTCTCATTTAGCAAAGATGTCAGTAGGAATATGTTTTGAGCCTGATAGTGCAAGGCATGGGGAATACAGGACGTGTGCAGGATACCACCCGATTTAATGTTGTGCTTTATCCTAGTCTCTCTTATCCCATTATCAGGTGCAACATGTACTTGACATTGCAATTTTCATTTATGTCTATTTTGATTGTTGCGTTAGCTATCCATTATCGCCGCCAGTACCCTTCATGAAAGCAGAGGTCATCTCCACCTGATCATTGCTATATGCTCAGATATAGGATAGTTGCTCAGTATATATTCTTTAATACCTCTATGAATTTTGATTAAGAACCCCAATTCCTTGGTCACTTCAGAAAGCAGGGAAGCTTGCTAATAGATGGGTAACAAGAATATATTTTCCCGAATATCTATATCAATACCCCACCCCCCAAAAATCAATATCCCATTCAGCTCATTTTCTTCTTAAGGAAAATGTAAGATTTTTCTTACTCCCAAGAGTATTTTGTGGACAAGAGAATAGTCTGATCTTCTTTGAATCCAGTCTCGCCAGTGCTAAAATTAGTATGTTTGTCAAAGTGTTTGGACTGTGGGCACTGGCATTCCTGGTTTACAGAACCACTGCATCACTTGTCCTCACTTTTGTTTTTCATGTCTTATAAGTGCGTGACCATATAAGCTTCCTGAGGGTCTCTTTTTTGTTTACCAGAGTATAAGTCATTAAAAGTTTCTCACATGTAGAAACTAAATAAATATTGGTCGATGAATGAATGGACACATGTAAGTAAGTAAATTTACCAATCAGTGGAAGAGTCATACTTCCATGATTAGGTTGCTAATCTTGCTAGGAACTATAGGAAAGGAAAATTAAATTAAAATTCTAAAGATATTTTCCTTTCTTCTCAATATCTATGCAGTATTTATATTAGATTATCTATGGTGACTAACTGCTTCCTTTATTTTTTAAAAAGGCTGAAATGATTTGTGTCATATATTTACAGTGAAACAAGGTAATTTTAAATATTATTTTGTAGGCTAACATCATCTTTTAGTAAAATTAATGATTAAAGTCTATGTTTTAGGGTATAATATTTAATTATCATGAAATCATTATTCACTGGTGCCCAAAGTGGAATGTGAGATAAAACGGAAAATCTGCTTTACTCACTTTATCCCAGTTTAAAACCTAGAAGGAGTTGGTGGTGGCAGTTGGCGATGCGAGGTCCCTTGTGAGGCTGGGTTGCTGCTGAGACTGGCTGGGCAATCTCGAAGACAGAGAGCGACACACTCTCACCAGTCTTCAGCTTAGCAGAGCCTCACATGCTAACTGTCTTCCTCGTTTCCTGGAATAAAAGACACAACGTGGTCTTTTAATAATAACCCAAAAATGTAGGTAAACTACTTACATATAATTCTTCTAACTCTTCCTGGCTTATCATGCCTTACCTATTGCTGTTGAGACTTGAGAAGAAAATCATTCTTGATTGTGCAGAATATTTAGAGACACTGTATGTTATTTTCCAAAATAAATGAATAAATAAATAAATACATGAATGATCCTATAATTACATCCACGATGGCTTAGTCTGTGGATTGAAAGCTTTTCATTGTAAAACAGGTGATCTCATAGTGCAAACAGATAAATTAGATTGTGGTAAACTTCAACTTTAGACAGAAATTCAACCCATTTTAATGAAAGGAGATACTGTGTGCTACTTATAGACCCCCCCCAAAGTTAGGTTACTTTCCAACCCTTTATCACTGCCATAGAAGCAAATACTATAAAAAGTAAAATCAAAATAACCAGAGTTACACATCTCTCATTTTTCATATTTTGGTTATTCTATTTAATTATGAAAACCATAAGCTTTTTCAAAAATATGTGATAAAAATCTTAGCTAACTTTCAGAATACACTATTTTTATTATATTTCTAGAGTCTAAAACTGTTTTCATTGCATTATTGATGATGCATATTCCAAGTAAATATTACTTTTTGAATTTAGTTATCATTCATTGTCTTTTTAACTAATGAATGCAAAGCCTCTGAGAACAAAATGTTTTCCTTATTTTTTAGAATTTATTTATCCAATAAACAGACTCAATCCCATCAAATTTTACTACCCTTAAATATCTCTGTGATATTTTCAGAAATTATATTAATGATGATTGTCCACTTACACTCTTTCTAGTAAAAGAGATTCAGCAAATACTATTTAAAAATCTCTCTCAAAAATATCTCTTGTTTTATTACAAATCACTTGTTCTTTAAGTAAGGTTTATTTTAAATAGCACTAAATAGGAAAGGCTAAACAGCTATTTCTAACAACATTAAACAGCATCCAACTGTGAAGTCAAGGACTCAGATATAATACAAAGTTCCATGATAAATTTTTTTAAACTTCCTTTTCATATTGAAAATTCCATTATCAAGTCATTATCAAAGTAATCCTAACAGAGTACTAATAGAGTAGGAAAATCATCTGCACTCATGATTTTATGCTTCCTGCAAATGATTTCTTGTTCATAATGTAGAAAAAGAACTCCACATGTATTGGAACCACAAATTACAAATGTGGAAATATAGTAGTTCCCACAGTTTAACTGCAGTGAGCCTGACATCTGGCAGTCACACTGCTGGGACTCTCCACTTGAGGGCAATTCTTTGCTCATTTTTAGGTTAGTGTAACATTTTCCCTGCGCAGCAACTTGCTGCGTCCATAGTATAAACTGTTCTGAGGTAGAAAAGAAAAGCCAAGCACAAACTGACAGCAAGATGAGGGAGCTCCCCAAAGCAGCGGTCCTGACTTCGTTTTTCCCTTTCTCAAGAGGAACATATGTCATAAAGAGCATTTCACTTACAAATGGCATGGGGTAGGGAGAATTGCCAAATTTTTCTCAGTCACTGTAAGTTATAATTTGGTCTAGAACTTACTTCTCTCTTAACTCTGATTTATCCTGTCTTTTTATAGGTCTGATTATCTTAAGTTGCTTCAAATAATTCCAGAAAGCTATAAATGAGTATATCAACAAAGCTTCTAGTTGCAAATGTCTTGCATGATTATAGACCTTTTTGAAAATGCACCATAGTTATTAGCATAACAAAAGCTATGATACAATCTAAGATTAAATTTTCAGTTAAGTTTTTTTTTTTTCCCCATCAGAATTTCTTAAATTCAATGGCCCTTTTGACATCAATAAGTACTGCATGGAAGAAGTTAGAAAATACTGCAATGAATAATTTGTTTCACTAATAATCGAACAAATTTTATTATAGAAATTATTTTTAGCACAAGAGATTCAATTCCTAGTGAAATTTGATACAAGTTTTAATAAGGATAATAAATAATATCAAGTGATTTCAGGCCATCTGCTTTACATGACATATCCATGGGAAATGCTGGAAGGCAGGCTGATATTTTTACTTCCTAGAATGTTCTCTACAGGTATTGCCATTTAGTTCAAATTAAACCAGATGGAGTCATAAGATAAGCAATACTACCAATTTTTTTTTCAATATTTTGAATACAATGGTCTAGTGTGAACATAGATTTTTAAAAATAATCATCAATAGCGTGGAGTTATGTGATATGTTTTTCTTAAGATACAGAGGCAAAAATCTTCACTTTCTCATGTAACAGGAAGATTAGGATGCACACAAGCAATTTTAAATAGCAAGAATGTCTTTCAGTGAATTGTGTGTTCCATCTGTCACAGTATCCACATTTTAGCATTGATAATATTTGTGATGTGATATAAGAAATTGTTCCCAGCAGGTCCCATCATATTGAATAATGGTCTCTTTTATATGAGCAGGTTGTTAAATCAGCAACACTCTCAGTTTCAGAAGAAATGAAAATCAACACTAAACAACCAGATGAGTGGGACAGATAGATTCCTATAGAGAACTATATGTGTGAATTTAGAAATGTAGTTAATGCAACACAGACTATATAAAGGAAAACAGTAAAATAAAATACAATAAAAGACGGGGTGGTTCTTTAGGCTCTTTATTAAAATCTGGCTCTACTGTGGGGAAAAAATGACTCCTCTCCTATGTATTTACTAATCTTGATAATTAAGTCAATACATACCTTTTGGGGAGTCCAGGCCCACCCCAATCTCTAAGGAAAACATGCTTGCTGTAGACAAGGGTAATATAAGAAATGTAGTAGCTGATGTTTGTTTTGGTTATCTTTTGTTTTATAACAAAATACCCCAAATGTAGTTGAAAATAAATTTTGTCATAGCTATATTTTTGGAGGTGACTAATTTGGGCAGATCTCACCAGGTCCATTCTCCCGCAGGCAGTATCTACAGGGATCACTCAGTAGATGTCAACTAACAGTGGGTTAGTGTAAACGGTCTAATATAACATCATTCATATGCCTGACGCCATCATGGGAGGGCTGGAAGGCTGTGCTCAGCCAGGCCCCTTTCCATCTCCTTGTAGTATCATTGCCTCTCCAAATGCTCTACCCAGCAGGATAGTCTGACTTCTTACATGGATTCCAGAGTGAAAGAGGAAAGGTTTCTAATCCTCGAAAGGGCTAGATCTGGAACAGATTTATTCAAAGTAGTCTCTGAACAAGTTTAGGTACACAGGGAGGGAAATTAGATCCTTAATTTTTAATGGAAAGGACATAAAAGAATTTGGGGACATTTTAAATATACTACAGTCTGCTATCCAGGCACAAAATATTCACATTCTTCCACATGCAAAATATGCTCACCCTCTCCAAAGATTCCCAAAGATGCATCTCATTGGGGGTTGATATAAATTTCAAGGTCTCATCTTCTAAATCAGGGCCAGGTGCAGATGACTCTCCTTCAGAGGGGTCTCTCAAGTCCATTTTCCCTCTTTCAGAAAACTTGTGATCTAAAGAGACAGAATATTTTTCCTCGTCACACCCAATACACAATGGACAGATATAGGCTCTACTGTTTAAAAAGGAGGAATACAGGAGAAACAGTGCATTCATTGGTCTATATCAATTCTGAAATTCAGCAGAACACATGATGCTAGTTTCTTGATTAGGGCCCCATTTTATTTTGGGAGTGGCTCTTTATTGCTTTCAGTTCCAACTTCTGGGATCTTGGCTCCAACCTCTGAATCACCTTTTCTTTCTCTTAAAGATGGTCTGTGTGTTGATATGGTCTGAATACTTTCTCAGCCTATTTCCTGCCTATGGATAGCTTGAGCCCTGTAGGGTTGTCTTGAGCAATCTTTCAAGCCAAAATAATGTTTCTGCAAGGAAAATTATCTTCAGAATCTATGGATCCCCTGTGGATGGTACTGAGGGTTACTACATTAGACAAAAGCTAAATACACAAAAATCTTCAAGACAGGCCCATCTTTCCTTTAATATGTGTCAGATACTGTGGGACAATGACCATAAGAACCTTCATAATCCTAAGGAGTATTTCCTTAATTTTTTCCAGACTGTCAAACAAAGTGCCCTGGATACATGCCCTTGAGATACTCAAACTGATCCTCTATTATATGGTAAGTGTCCTGAATTTTATCATTGTATTGAGTTTATTTCTTACTTTGCAAGTAACTTGATATCTAGAAGGATTAGGACTTAAAAACTTTAATTTTAAAAAATCTAGCAAATCTTGCCTCCTTTATATTTCCTCTAGTTTCTTCTAAAAAACTGAGTATTTCTTCCTTAGTGCTTGTCTTGTTTCTCATATTTTATCACAGGAAGTTAGAAGAAGACCGTTGGCACTTTGTACGTTCTGTGTGGGAATTTCCCCAAACAATCCATGAATCTTTATCTGCTCTTTCTATTCTTTATGTTACTGAAAGTCAGTGGTTACAAACTGTCTGCCACTACACATCAAATGTCTCCTATATTTTCCATGAACAATGTGTTGCTTTGTCTCCTCATGGTCCTCCTTGCCTTTTTAAAATCTCCTCAAGGTCGTCCAGTTTCTCCCTACCATCCTACCCCAAAATCAGTACCATATGGCCTTAGTTTTTTGTTACTGCATATTTCTGGTAATAAATCACTGATTACTTGATTCCCAAACCACAACACATGCTCACTGACTCAACTATGATTCCATTTGGCTTAGACATATTCCCAAGAATTGATTTATGGATTCTCTGACAGATGCAGTTTTCAGATTGGCTAGAATTCTCTACAGAATAAAGTCATATGAGTTGGTCTAGGGGTATCATTGCAATAACAGCACATAACAATGTGTAAAAGATAAAGATGCGTATTAGACCAGGGATTATCAACAAAACTAACTTCTGATCTTTGGCATTTTCTTCTTTAAAATATTTTTTTTCCTTTTTTTTTTCCCCTAACCCATAGGAATGATGAATAAGAATGCTGACACTATTTGTTCCTTCTGCATAATATATACAACACATTCTCATTAGTGTTCTTCCTGTCTCTATCATATTCATTATAAAATGATTAGGGCCCAATAGTACTATGTAATGTCTAAACAGAAAATTTATTTAGATATATTTGAGGGGTGCTATTATAGAGAAGTTTGTATCCCCCCCAAAATTCATGTGTTGAAGTCCTGACCTCAGTGTAATGGTATTTGGATACAGGGCCTTTGGAAGATGACAGGGATAAGATGAAATAATGAAAGTAGATCCTTATAGGATTAGGATTAGATAAGATTATGAAAGTAGATCCTTATAGTAGGATTAGTGTCCTTATAAGAACAGACACTTGAGCTCTCTCTCTCTCCTGCCTGCCCTCCACTGCATGCACCAAGCAAAGGCCATGTGAGCACATATTGAGAAGGCTGACATCCTAATGTCAGACTTCCAACCTCAATAACTATGAGAAACAAATGGTTTTCGTTTAAGCCATCCAGTCTATGGCATTTTGTTATACAAGTCAAACTGACTAAGGCACCGTCTGGTTTATTGTATGGGTATTGACAGATTAAGTTGTGTCGTGTATATTCTAAGGAATACTGTAATAGCAAGTTATTTGTATGACTTACAAGTGCCTCAAAATATCAAAGGTAAATTCTTTAATCCATTTAGGAAGGAGTTATATAGGAAGATTTGGGGGAAATGGAAGATGATATGGCTAAACAAAATCTTCGTTATGCTTCTCATTGCTCATTTAAATAATGGTATTTACAGAAACGATGTTCTCATATTCTTTGCCTTACGTCAGGGTGAAAATCTTTGCCTACAATTGAACTATGAAATTATAAGCCGGAAGAGGAAAATAAGTGCTGGGGTTCATGTAGAGCATGACATCATCCATAGTACCTAGCTTGCTAAAATGTAACACGGAGGCAGCTGAGGGCAGGAAAGTTCTGGGAGAAGGGCATAGGCCTTTGGAACGCCGAGGCCTGCGTGACCACTCTGGGTAGGAATGCAGAATGCCACATCGCATCGCCTTCCCGGAAGCTTTCTTAGCCAAAACAGCTGCCCTGTGATCTAGGAGATGTATGCACTGTCCCTTAGGCTATGTTTAGCAGAACTCATAGGACAGGCAGATTAGCATATTGTATCTTTCCTGTAAATAGATCTTCCTAGTTCCAGTAACATCCCTTGTCACATCATGTGCTCGAGAAATAGTGATAAAGATCTGTGATCATCCTGAAGGACTTATAAAGGTGTGAGCAAAAAAGGACAAAGGGTCTTCATCTCTGAGCCGTGACCCCCTGCCTTCTCCTCTTTCACAGCAAAGTTTGGTACTAGTAATCTTTCATAGGTCAGTACAGGAATTGCTGGCCATTTCTGGCAAATAAGCACACATTGGTTTTGAAGACTGTCAAAGACTATTCAAATGAAAGTAGAAATAGGTTCTACTAAGATGAAACACACGTTTTAGAAACAATACACATATGGAAGAATTATTGACAATTCAAAGGTATTTTTATATAATTTTTTAAGTGTCTACATAAAGAACTATTCAACATGACCTTTTAGGGTCATTGGAAAGATATTGCCTAATATATTTCAAACATCTAACTGCTTCTAGTTACTATCAGCTTTGATTAGTATACTTTATAGCATCATTCAGAATGATCATGCCCTGTTGTTATAGGAACTATGTAAGGAAATAGAAGCTCATGTGTGTTACTGCAGATAGCTGAGTATTTCCAAAGCAGCTAGAAAACAAGATAGCATATGCCAGTTAGCTCATATTAGGCAGGGAAATAATGTGATATTCAATTGAAAGGACCTGGTATGACAGTGAATATTCCTCTCTTTCCTGTCATGTATGTGACTTGCTTTTAAATTATTTTGTACTAGGGCGCCTGGGTGGCTCAGTGGGTTAAAGTCTCTGCCTTCGGCTCAGGTCATGGTCCTGGGTTCCTGGGATTGAGCCCCACATTGAGCTCTCTACTCAGCAGGGAGCCTGCTTCCTCCTCTCTCTCTGCCTGCCTCTCTGCCTACTTGGGATCTCTGTCAAGTAAATAAATAAAATCTTTAAAATAAATAAATAAATTATTTTATAGTGATCCTAATTTTTGGAAGTCCTATGTACACTGTTCCTATGATAATTATATAATAGGGTCGTGGCTCTCAGATGCTAAAGATCTTTAGTTATAGCATGTGAGTGGGTACTATATCCTTCAACTTCAGTAGGAATTTTGGTTTGGTAAATTAGAAGAATAATTCTGATTCTGCGGGACCAAATACAGAGCACTGGAACATCATGCTGTGAGGTGGTGTTAAAAAAACAAACAAACATATAATTGGCTGCATATGAAAGAAGCTTGAAGAATACAAATTCCCAGATCCACATGCAAATGATGGAAGATCTATACCTTTTATTCTACTAAATAGAACAATTAAACTAAAAAGGAGTAACTTTTCAGGAGATTTTGAACCATGATGTTCACTAAAAATAACTATTTTGTGCAATGTTCTAAGGTTATAACATTTTTTAAAAATCCTTACTTTTTTGTTGGTACTTCATTTTTGGTGGTAAAAAATTATTTGGTAAGCATACCTTCTCCAGGAACTTGGCAATAATGGAAAAAAAAAAAAAAGAAGTAACTCTGAATGTTAAACCACAATATAAATATGCAAAAACCTATGCCCATATTTTTTAATTTAATTTTTTTCAGTACAAGGTAGGACATCAATTGAACAAATAAAAAACAAGGTATGCAAACTTGCATTGAATATTTTTTAAGTTCAGATAAAATTCCAGTAAAGGTGATAATAAACTCATAGAAGTAACATAGTATTTAGAGTTGTGTTTGATTAACTATGGAGCCATAGAAAAGTAAAAATTTCAAAACCGGTATTGGTAGAACCAAACAATTCTTCAGGAAGAACATAATAAAGTACAACCATATTCAAGAGCTGCAGTCTCATTTGCAAGACATATTCTTGTGAACGTTGATACATCAGTACATTTCAGTATAATTGCATTTACAGTCCCAGAAAAAGACAAGTACTGTATTCTAGAGTTTTTTGTTTGTTTTTGTTTGTTTGATTTTTAAACTAACAATCAATCTTCTGGTATAGCCTGACCTCCCAGGAATGTCCACTTAGAGAAAGAATAAGTCAAGCTGATCTCATTATTCCAGTAATTGGTAGCAGTATTTCTTATTGAAAAATAAGAAGTTGGCATTTTGGTGTATATCCCAATCTCTGTGAGTTCATTTAAAGTAATTCTTCTATGGAATAATGGTCTCATTTTTATTTTAATTAGTAGAGCTATTTTTTAAATTATTCACATACAATGTATTATTTGCCCCAGGAGTACAGGTCTGTGAATCATCAGGCTTACACATTTCACATACTCACCATTGCACACACCCTCCCCAATGTCCACAACCCAGCCACCCTAACCCTATCTCCCCACCCCCCAGCAACCCTCCATTTGTTTCCTGAGATTAAGAGTCTCCTATGGTCTGTCTCTCTTCCAATCCCATCTTGTTTCATTTTTTCCTTCCCTATCCCCTACAATCCCCTACCCTGCCTCTCAACTTGCCCATATCAGAGAGATCATGTGATTAATTGTCTTTCTCTGATTGACTTATTTCACTCAGCATAATACCCTCTAGTTCCATCCACATTGTTGCAAATTAAAACTAGCTAGTTTTAAAGCCACTTTGGTGAATATATGTCAGCAGCACCACTCTTTAAATTCCCCGGCATACTCACAGAAGCCAAACATATCCCTGACAATTCTCTGAGTAGCTCTTGCATTTAAAATAATAATAATAATAATAATAATAATAATAAGTGATCATTATTTTCTCATTGATTTTCCTCATATAAGGGAAAAAAGACAAATTTTTGGAGCTTCAAATTTATGTTGATTCCATAGAAAGAAAAAAAAAGACAAAAAGAGTTATACAAAAGAGGAAAGGCAACAAAATCTAGTCTTCTAATTTAATTTTCTTTTACTTATCATTTTATAGAAACCACAAATTTGTCCATTTTTTATTACCAGAGAGTCATAGTAATACATGTTTATATCTTTTAGAGCAGGTACAAATAAGGAAAACATGAAGAAGCAATCACTAATAATTCTATTTTTATAGATAAAGACTGTGATATATAACTATTTCTTATAATATGTGTAATGTTAACATGATGGCATTATATTTGAGAAGGAAAATAAAACTAATAACATAATTTCATTTATTATATTTACTATCCTTCTATGTAAACTTATAAATTTACTTCCATTTTATAATTCTAAGTTAAAAAAAAACATTTTAAGGATTGTGATACATACAGTAGGAAGACTTTTAATTAACTTTTACCTATCTGGACAGCTTAATTCTTTCAATTATCTGGAGGTAAGTACACTTAAACTGAATGTTTGTGGTGAACTGGCCACCCTCTCTCTAGTCTGCAGGTGTGTTTTTATTTAAAGGAACTGAGTTAATCACATTTGCATCACATTGCATCTTCTTCATTATTCCAGTTATATGTATGTTTATACCTATATAATTTCAGATTATAATTAAAATTAACAAAAATGATAAATAAGTTTGAAAGATGCATCTATGATAATGTTGTTGAATATGTGGAAATTAAGTAAATTAAATCAATAGAAAACTTCTATGTAACTACTGGTAGATAAGAATCTGTAGAAGATTGATAAGAATTTGAAGTGTCCCAAGTTTTCAGTGAAAGTAGTGTTAGGACACTTTCAAATGTTTGGCATGAGATTTTGTAGTATATATAAGCATCATTTTTCTAAGAAAAAGAGAAAAGACAACAGGGGTAGACTTTAGAGTTTCATATACAAAGAATTCGTATGCAAAGAAAAGGTCTTGGTCCTACACCTAGGAGTTAGTGAATAATTATATAGTTTGTTAAAGGTAGGGATGTCAAATTAACCTACTGATTACTGATCCAGATCATGTCAGACGAGAGAGCTTTGAGTGTTGCCAAATTGTCCTCCAGAAAGTTTGAACAGATGCACACTTCTAGGAGCAGTACCCAAAAGTGGCTGTTTCCCAATGCACTGCCAATTTCCAATATTGGCATGGTTCGATATTTGTGGATTGAATAAGTAAAAAATATCTACCTGCTTTATTATGAATTTTGTTGATTTCTAGCAAAACTTTGCATTAGCATATGTGCACAATCATACTTTTGACTTGCTTAAGCATTTCCTCTACCAGTATTTTTTGTTATTTTGGTTTTTCCTATTACTTATAAGTACATTTTATATTAAGCCTTTACCATGAAATATTTAAGGAATTATAGTGTATTATTTTTATGGCTTTATTGAAATATATTTGAAATGTTACAATCTATAAGTTTAAGGTATACAATGTATGATTTTATATATGTACATATTACAAAATGATTACCACAGTAAGCTTAGTAAACACATCCTTCACCTCCCATAGTTGCAACTTTTTGTATGTGGTGAAAAATTTTATAATCTACTCTCTTAACAACTTTTAATTATATGATACACTATTGTTAACTAGTCACTTGCTCTTCTGAATACTCTGTTGAATTTAGTTGGCCAGTTTTTTGTTGATAATTCTCGTATCTATATGCAATAGGGATACTGGCCTGTAGTTTCTTTTCCTGTATCCTTATCTAGTTTTAGCATCAGGGTTTTGCTGGCCTGATAAAATGATTTTGGGAGTGTTCCTTCCTCTTTTATTTTTTAGAAGAGTTTGGAAAGGATTGGTGATAATTCTTTTAAATGTCTGGCAGCGTTCACAATGAAACAATTTGGTCCCTGGCATTTCTTTGTTTGGATGTTTTTGATTAGTGATTGATTCAGTCTCATTAACATTATTGGCCTGCTCAAATTTTCTGTTTCTTCATGATTAAATCTTGATAGGTTGTATCTTTCCACAAATATATCCATTTCTTCTAGGTTATCCAATTTGTTAGTGTAGTCTTATATAGTCTTGTAGTCTTATGAGACTTCATATTTCTGTATTATCAGTTGTAAAGTCTTCTCTTTGGTTTATAGTTTAATTTGGTTCTTTTTTTTTTCTTTCTTGATGGAGATCTCTCTTTTTTGTTAATGTAGGCATTTACTGCTCTACATTTTTCTCATAGAACTGTTTTTGCTATATCCCATAAGTTTTGGAAAGCTGCATTTTCACTTTTGTTTGTCTCAAGGTACTTTCTATTTTCCTTTAGATTTCTTTGATCCACTGGATTGTTAATATGTATTTAATTTTCATGTTTTGTTAATTTTCTAGTTATCTGTTATGGATTTCTAGTTTTATTCCATTGTGGTCAGAAAAGATACTTAATACAATATTTATCTTCTTGAATTTATTGAGACTTAACTTATGGCTTAACATATGATCTATACTAGAAAATATTTTGTGTGCACTTGAGTGGAATGGGATTTCTGATACCATTAGATGGGATGTTCTTTATATGTTTGAAACATTTGATCTCTACTGTTCAAATCTGCTCTTTCTTTATTGATTCTCTCTCTATATTATTAGATAGTGATCTTCTTCCTTTCTTGTTACTATATATTGCTTAAAATCCTTTTGTCTCATATAGGTATAGAAACCCCTTCTTTCTTTTTATTACCATTTGTTTTAAATACCTTTTTTCTATCCCTTCACTCTCAGTCTATATATGCCCTTAAAAGTGAAGAGAATTTCTTATAAGCAGCATATCTTTGGATCTTTATGAAAAAAACTCATTCATCTATTTTATCTTTTGATTGGAGAATTTAATCCATTTACATTTAAAATAATTATTGAGAGATAACGCTATTGCCGTTCTGTTAATTATTTTCTGACATTTTGTAGGTACTTTGTTCCTTCTTTCCTCTCTTGCTTTTTCCCACTATGATTTGAAGGGCTGTTATAGCAAAATGCTTTGAATCCATTATCATAATCTTTTGCATATCTACTACAGGTTTTTCTTTTGTGATTATCATATGAGGCTTATATAAAGTGTCTTATACTTGTAACATCCTACTTTAAGCTAACAATTGTACTTCAATAGCATACAGAAGTTTTATACCTCAAAGAAAGAATGCTAGAGAAGCTGACCTTGATGCATTTACAATTAACAGTAAGTTTTACACATTCATAAGTTTTTGTAATATTAATTAGTATCCTGAGGTCCTTCTCTCAGTGATTATGCTTGCTGTCCTTCCTTTAACTTTTAAAGATAGGTCTCCTTCAATCAATCTCTTATGTCTCATACTCAGAGGACACCAATATTGTTTGAGAACCAGATACTTATATCCTTTAAAAATCCATACTTTATCCAGGTATTTAATTCTGTAGAAACAGATTATATTTACTCAGAATATTACTGTGGCAATTATTTTAGGATATAGCTGAAATAATTACTTTATTTTTTAAGATAAAGTTCTTTTAAATTCTGTCCAAATTCATGTACAGTATTTCAGTAATTATGGATATTTGGACTGACTAAAAACCTGAATTACAATATATGTTAAGGTCAAGGTCAACTTATTTTAATATCTTAGACAATTTAGTATTGGGAAGTATACTCATTAAGTATTGTCTTAGAGTCCTGAGAAGTTGAATAGAAACATGCAAAAGATTGATCTGCTTATTTAAAATTACAATTCAAATTTCTATAAATTGGTATATTTATAACGTATGTAGTTAATTAAAAGTAGATTTGTTTCAAAATTTGTGTTTGAAATCTTACCATTTTGTATTTTAATAGCTGTTTTGAAGAGGACAAATATGTATAGCACTTTATACATCTTAAGTTCATTTTACATAATAGTCTACTCTGATTTGGGGAATCAAACTTGTATCTTAAGCTATATTTGGCAGTACTGTATTAGCTATAAATCTGCATAAGTCTCTTAGGCATTCTACTGTAAATCATACTCTAAATGACAATAATCCATTACTCACTTTTGATCTCGTATTGTAAATAATCCACATAAATTTCCTTGCATGCATCCACTAACTTTGAATAATTTTTCATTATCATAGGGTGCAACAAAGATGATCCAGTGCATACACAATCTATTAAAACAGTCTAATGATCTTAACAAACAACTAAAGAGATCATGCAACATGAACTGCCATGAATGGATCTATCCTCCAGCTTCATGACCACTGTCTCTTTTGGTATTCCTAATTCAAACACTTAAAAATACAACAGGCTCTTCTTTAGGGTTTATTGTAACTTATTCTAATTTGAAAAATAAAATGTTTTTCATTCCTTGAAAACCTGAGCAATATTTTTCACACCTGTATGTCCCCCTTCCTGTTCTTCCACAATTTCTAACATCAGTCTTCTCATTCTAAATCATTCTAAATTTTTAAATTTAGGATCTGCTCCTGGCTGTCCATAGTCTGTCATTAATTTCTCAGTTTATGCCTCATATTCATTAGAAATATATATACTGACACTATCAAAAGCTACCTCACCACTCTCACCCATACTTTCTCACAATTGCACTTATTCATACTCTGAGCAATTATTTTTTTATATTGTAAGGTTTATTTCATATATATGTATACATATAGAAATATGTAATAGAGAATGAATGAAAAGATAAGTAAATAGAAAATATAAAATAAAAGTTAAATTATTTGGGAAACAGAATTAGAAGTTCTATTACCCACTTTAAAGGAGTCTGAGGATGTGAGAGAAATTTTAAACAGTAAAGAATTTTTAAAAAATATTATGGATAAATAAGGTGAATTTCCCAAAATTAAAAATAGCATACCACTGTAAGATTATATTTCATTGTAGTTTTGATTTGTATTTCCCTGATGCTGAGTGATGTTGAGCATCTTTTCATGTGTCTGTTAGCCATCTATATGTCTCCTCAAGTAGGCAGAAAGGCAGGCAGAGAGAGAGAGGGAGGAAGCAGATTGCTTTCAGAGTAGAGAGTCCAATGTGGGGCTTGATCCCAGGACCCTGAGATCATGACCTGAGCTGAAGGCAGAGGCTTTAACCCACTGTGCCACCCAGGCACCCCGACCATCTATATGTCTTCTTTAGAAAAATGTCTATTCATGTCTTTGCCCATTATTTTTACTGGATTATTTGGCTTTGGGGTGTTGAGTTTAATAAGTTCTTTATGTATTTTGAATAGTAACCTTTAATCAGATATGTCATTTGCAAATATCTTCTTCCATTCCTATTGATAGGAATGCAAATTGGTGCAGCCACTCTGGAAAGAAGTATGGAGGTTCCTCAAAAAGTTAAAAGTAAAAACTACCCTAATCCAGCAATAGCATATCTAGGTATTTACCCAAAATATACAAAAATATTGATTTAAATACTGATTCTTGTAAGAAATACATGTACCCAGTGTTTATAGCAGAGTTAGCAACAATAACCCAATTATGTTAAAGCCCAAATGTCCATCGGCTGATGAATGGATAAAAAGATGTAGTGTGTGCAATGGAATACTACTCAGCCATCAAAAAGAGTATCTTGCCATTTGCAATGACATGGATGGAGCTAGAGGGTGTTATGTTGAGTGAAAGAAGTCAGAGAAAGACAAATACCATATGATTTCATTGACACATGGAATCTAAGAAACAATTTGCTTGTTAATTTATTAACTTTGTGCATGTGTGTGCATCTTTTCAATTAGAGGGTGAAATTCATGAGCGCTGAGGCCTTATTTACTTTGCTCTCAAACATATTCATACCCACCACCTAGAAGAATTCCTGATACATAGTAGGTACTTAATTAACATTCTCTGTCTCTTTGGTTATTATTCCCTGTTAATTTTATCAATAACACTGGTAAGAATCATCATCTTGGCTTTCAAAAATACAAATTTAAAAATCAATTTCTCTACTTTGTCATTGTTCATCATCAAAATCACTAGTTTCATATCAGATATCTTCTCTTGGATATCTTTTTTTTGGAAAACTATTAAAATAAATATATTTTTGAAGATTCTGTTTATTTGTTAGAGAGAGAGACAGAGAGAGCACAAACAGGAGGAGAGGCAGGCAGAGGAAGAAGCAGGCTCCCTGCTGAGCAAAGAGCCTGGTGTAGGACTCAATCCCAGGACCCTCAAATCATGACTTGAGCCTAAGGCAGCCGCTTAATCAACTGAGCCACCCAAGCATCCCTAAAATAAATAATCTTTATTATTCTTAGAACTATAATATTACATAAATTCAATAACTGAATCAATGATTGATTTTAATAATAACATGTATTTAATAATTACTATATTTTAATAATATTTATAGAATTATACAATATATATATTAGTATAATCAATTTTCCCCTAGGTAAAGTAAAAATATATTCTTAAAGTTTTTTTAAATCACATCTAGGGTAAATATTACAAATCATTGTTATAATTGCTATATTTAAAACTAAAATAAATTTCTGTAATGTTACCACAAATATATGTTATCCAAATAGTTTTATAGAGAGAAATATTTTGAAAAAAATCTCTATAAACTAGAATACAATTTAAGAGGAAAGAATGGTGAGTGTACTATCTTGAAATACATCAAAATATTGAACTTCTAAATTTATCAACTACAAAATATAGTAAAAGGCAAATAAAGCTATATAGAGGTTTCTGAAAAGGAATTTCAAGAGAAAGAGCCATGAAAACCTGAATCAATCTTTTTTTTTTTTTTTTTAACTTTGTCTCAAATGCCAGAAATGATCGTGACTTTACTTGTCAATTTTAGGTCACTTGGAAAGGATATAACTGTGGAGTCATTAATTCCTGGAGTGAAACTGCGAAGAATGATTGAGTAACACGCTTCAAGGGAACTGGCACTTGTCCTAACAACTATCTATTCAAATGTAGGAGAGAGCAAGCTAGAAGATTTTATGTTTACCTATTGTTTTTTACAAGCAACTTTCATCCTGCTATGTTTATCCAAGTTTATGAAATCTAACGCAAGAATCTACATAGATAGTGTTCAAAATGCCCATGAGGATACCAGAGAGCTCTGTATGATGATAGATTTTGTCTAAGACATAGAAAAGTAATATGCACATATGGCAGTTAGAATTAATCAACCATTTTTCCCAAGACTCCTCCCTTTTCATTTATGTATTATTTCCAATACATATCAAGGAGGAGTAAAAAGGAAGTGATGTTGTATTACTTTTTGTTCTGGTGAAATTTGTATATATGTATCATCTATATCACATTTGTTACTTTGTAATTTAAATTGTCCAAACTAACTGCATAGTAACTGCAATTCTTAGGATGAAAAATAGAAATTGATAACACAATTATAATTTTAATATTTTCTAAATTATTTGGGAACGAGTCACCTGGGTATCTCAGTCATTTAAGTGGTTGCCTTTGGCAGCTGCCTTAGGTTTAGGTCCTGATACTGGGGAACTGGGATGGAGCCCCGTGTCAGGCTCCTTGCTTGGCTCCCTGCTTCTCCCTCTCCCTCTGTCTGCTGCTCCCTCTCACGCTCTCTCTCTCTCTCTCTGTGAAATAAATCAAATCTTTTAAAAAATAAATTATTTGAGAACCATCAGTATGTGATAGGCAAAAAGCAACTCAAGCTCTCCCACCCGACAGTGAAACAAACAACCCTGATTTTGCTCATTCAGCAAATGCAAACATTCTTGTGAAAAAATTGTCATTCACACTTCTGACTCAAATACTTTTCCTTACTTACCATCTCATAGAATTCAGGCTAATGTATCTAGTAGGTCACATTTAAGTATATGTTCAAACGTCAGATAATCACACACTTTCTAGATATAGAAACAATGTTCAGTGTAGAAGATGGCTAAGACATATACAAATCACTGACTGAATAGTTTTATCACCCCCTGGGCTTTGAGAAATATGTTAAGAGTCTAGAATGCAATTTACGTACTCAAGCTCAAGACAGTTACTAAACTGAATATTAAACCACAATAAAGAACAGCTAATGGAATCAGTGTAGCTTAAAAATGTGAGGAAGAATTCCTTTCCTTTATTTTTCTTTTTTCTTTCTTTCTTTCCTCTTTTTCTTCCTTTCTTTGTTTGGGTTTTGGTTTTGGTTTTGGCGAAAGGTGTTTTGAGGAGAGTGAGAGAGCTGTCCTCAAATAGTCTCATTTGTAAATTTTTAGATCTCTGTGGACCAGTGATTAAAATGAGGACAGAGTGTTGAATATCCAAATGTAATTATTATCTCAATAATGGAAGAGTAACAGATTTACCAATAAAAATTATGTCACATTTAATGTTTTTATAAAGTTTCTTGAATTATACTCAGAGTTGTCTAATGATTGAATTGCCTGCCTTGGACAATGATGGGTCATTACCCTAGCTGGGTATGTTCTGATACAGACTCAATGACTACTTGGCAAATGTGGGTTTAATGACAGTTGGAACAGTGGTGGGACAAGCTAGATTTCACACTGTATTACAAGCTCTGCATTCCTTAATGTTATACGGTTACCTGAGGATGCTGCTTTTTACACTATATAATGAACATTTTTTTTTAAACATATGATAGTTCTTTTAAGGAATGATTTTCATTCCAGATAATCTAGAAACAATAGGTGATGAGTTCACACTTTCAATTCATATTGCTTCTAAGAGATGGGCAGATATAGGTTAAGAATTTTTCTGTATGATAAAGGAATGCGTATTACTCATAGCAGTTACAGAGGTTGAATTACTGTTATTTCAAACCATAGTTGAGATAAAGTAACTATTTTTGATGTAGAAACATAGTGCGGGGCGGGGCTTCTGGGTGGTTCAGTGGCTTAAAGTCTCTGCCTTCCGCCCAGGTCATGATCTCAGGGTTCTGGGATAGAGCCCCGCATCTGGCTCTCTGCTCAGCGGGGAGCCTGCTTCCCCCCTCTCTCTCTGCCTGCCTCTCTGCCTACTTGTAATTTCTCTCTGTTAAACAAATAAATAAAATCTTAAAAAAAAAAAAACCATAGTGAGGGGCAATTAAAACGAGAAGTCTTAATAGCCTTAAACCTTAGAATTCAGACGTCTGAACTTAAAGAACTTCTAATTTTTTTTAATTTAAAAATTAAATAACATTTTGTGGTAATTATCTTGAAATTACTCACAAATTCTTTAAAAAGTTGAAACAGTTACCATTGTGTTCCCAATTACTTTTGTTTATGTAATGCCATTGTGAGACAAGACTAGCTATATGATTACTTTCTTTGAGATTTTTGTATTTGTATCTAAGGCCAAAAATCTGATAGGTTACATTTTATTTTCTCTGGAAAACTTTTAAATGCAAATTCTCAGTTTTCAGGGATTAACATAACTTGGAGTTGCTTTTTTGGATCCATAGTTTAAATTACTTCAAATCAACAACGTTTAATTAAAATGGCTATTTTTTTCTTTCTTTTTATTAAAGAAGAACATCAAGATAATGTAATCTACATGCCAAATGCATCTAAACAAATAGTACGGTGTGAAAATAAATGTGATGTTGTCTAGGCAGTGTTAACATTTTCAAATTCTGTTTGCATGTGTGTTTGTTTTTGTGTGTTTTGTTTTGTTTATTTGTTTTCTCTTAGTATTCATTATCTCTGATTATGGAAATTATCATATTTAGTGGGATATAGCAAATTTATACATTTCACTGGCTAATGTAGATTGGAGTATTTATGAACCAATTGAGATATGGGACAACTTTAACAGTTACCTTCAAGGAGAAAAAAGAGAAAAGGACTTAAAATATTTGGGGAAATAATGATTGAACATTTTTCAAATTTGATGAAACACTCAGCAATCCTTTTGATCTTACTTTCTGCAAGCAACATTGTATACATCTTTTGTTCAGAAAATATGGAATATATAACCCAAAATATATCATTGTCTAACCTGCTGGGAATATTAGAGAAAATTTAGTACCTAAGTACACTTAAAAAGCGATCTCAGTTATTTCCAACTTTAGGTCTCTCCAATTTATCGTGAGGAATATAATTGCTAATGGAAAACAATATAAATAACCTCAGATGTCCACATTGTTTCACTGTGGGGGGGTGGGAAGGGAAGGAAAATAAATTTACATAAATTCAGTTTTATAGCTGGCTACCAGGAAGTGAATAATTGATTCCATGTCTATAGATGCGGTGTAAGTTACAAAATATTCACTACCACTACTCCCTCAGTCCCATAAGAAGAGTGTGTTTCCTTGCCTTATCACCACTAGGCTTAAAGATAACACCATCATTCAACTGGATATAATGGAAATGTACAGAATTCTTCATTCAACAACAGCAGAATACACATGTCTCTCAAATTCAAATGGAATATTCACTAAGACGAACTATATTTTGGCCTATAAAACACACCTTAAGAAATTTAAAATAATAGAAATTATGCAATGTCTATTCTCAGGTCATAACAGAATTAAGCTAAAAATCAAAAGCAAAAAGATAACTGGAAAATCCAAAAATATGTGATATTAAGCAACATACTTCTAAGAATACATGGGTCAAGAAGAAATCTCAGGGGAAAATTTTAAATATTTTGAAAAAAATTAAAACAATATGAAACAGTATATAGTTCATTTTCCTATATAATAGCAATGAACACACTGGAATTTGAAATTAAAGGCATAATACCATTCATATAAGCACCCCCCAAAATGAAACACTTAGGAAAACATTTAACAAAATTTGTGTAAGATTTACATGAGGAAATGTACAAAACTGCTGAAAGGAAAAAAAGAACAAAAACAAAAACAACGAAACAAATGGAGAGATATTCAATGTTCATGGAAAAGAAGACTCCATAGTGACAAGATATCTTTTCTCCCCAACTTGATCTATTCAATCAATCCCAATCAAAATCCCAGAAAGTTATTTTGTAGGTGTCAATAAACTGATCTTAAAGTTTATATACAGAGGCAAAATACCCAGAAGACCCAACACTATTGAAGGAGAACAACAAAGTTGGAGGACGGATGCTATCTGATTTCAAGAGACTTACTATAAATGTAGAAACCACAAGGTATTAGTGAAAAAATAAATAAACAGATCAATGAAACTAAATAGACACCCCAAAAATATATCCACATAAATACAGGCAACTGATTTTTGAAAAGGAGCAAAGGCAATGCAGTGGGACAAAGAGAGCTTTATAAATGTTGCCGAAACAGGTAATCATCCACCTTAGAAAAACAGTAATAAAGAAAAACATTTTAAAAAAGTGAGAGAACAAGAATTTAGACACAGACCTTCTCAAAATGAATCACAGACATGAATGTAAAAACGCAAACTATAAAATTCCTAGAAGATAATACCGAGGATACAGGTGACCTTGTGTGCTAATGACTATTTACATACCATGCCTGAAGCACAAATTCATGAAAGAAATAACTGATAGGCTAGAGTTCATTCAAATTAAAAACTTCTCCTCTGCTAAAGACAATCTCAAGAGAATGAGGAAAAAAGCCACAGAGGGGGCGAAAATATTTGCAAAAGACATATGATAAAGTACTGTTATCTAAAATATATATAAAACTCTTAAAATTCACACACACAAAACAAACAAACCAATTTAAAAATGAGTCAAATATTTTAACAGACATTTCATCAGAGAAGTTATACAGATGGCAAATAAGCATATGAAAAGAT
Organism: Lontra canadensis; assembly: GCF_010015895.1. Classification (NCBI taxonomy): domain Eukaryota; kingdom Metazoa; phylum Chordata; class Mammalia; order Carnivora; family Mustelidae; genus Lontra; species Lontra canadensis. Next base: position 19,479,450 of record NW_022631012.1, on the reverse strand, counting down.
GATCACATTACAACCATCGGGGAAATGCAAATTAAAACAGCTATGATATACTACTATATATCTACCAGAATGACCAAAATCAGGAGTACTGACCACATCAAATGCTGACAAGAATGTGGAACACCAGAAACTCTCATTCACTGCAGACAATGTAAAATGATACAGCTACTTTGGACATACATTTTGGCATTTTCTTACAAAACTAAACATACTCTTACTATATGACCCAGCAATGCCTGTCTTTGATATTTACCCCAAGAAATTAGAAATGTGTGTCCACACAAAAACTTGTCCATGAATGTTTGGAACCGTTTTATTCATAACCGCTAAAACTTGGAAGCAGTGATGTTCTTCAGCAGGTGAATGGATAAATAAACTAGTACATCAAAACAATGGAATGTTATTCGGCACTAAGAAGAAATGAACTATAAAGTTATGAAAAGACAGGGAGAAAACTTAAATGCATAATACTAAGTGAAAGAAGTCAATTTGAAAAGGCAATATAGTATACATTTACAATCATATGACATTATGGATAAGTCAAAACTATAGGGACAATAAAAAGATCTGTGGTTACTAGAGTTTGGAGGTGGGGAAGGATAAATAAGCAGATCACAGAGGATTCTTAGGGCTGTGAAGATACTCTATATAATACCATAATGGTGGATACCCATTATTATACATTTGTGCAAACCCATAGAATATGCATCAGCATCAGTGTAGGTCCATGAATTGTAACAAATGTCCTATTCCAGTGAGGGATTTGATAATGGGAGAGGCCACTTTTGTGCAGCAAGGGGTAATAGGAAATCCCTGTATCTTCCCCTCAGTTTTGGCTGTGATTCTAGAACTAAAGATAGGTTTTTGGGTTTGTCTTTGTTTTTTGAAATAGGGAACATGTCTTTAACAAACCTGTAGCATTGGGTAAGTTTTGTGACCAAATATTAGAAAAGAAACTTTTTATATACAGGAAAATAGGAAATAAAAAGCACCAAAAGGAATGTCCAGCTTGCAAACACAATTTAGAGAAAGGATGAATAGCTTAAAAATTTCAGAAGTGGCAAATAATCAAATCAGGGCCATTAAGGAAGAACTTTCTAGGAAGATAAAATCAAGATAGTGGCTCTAACTCTTTTCTAAGACCCTGAACGCGTCTTATGAATCTTCCTAGCTCTAGAAAAAAGCTACTAGAAAGTTCACAAGCATTATGTCACAGAAGTTGAATGTACACTATCACCTGTAATTAAGTCTCGAGATAAAGAACCGTCTCTTAAATATATACACACGCATGTGTGCGTGTGGCGCTGGGACATGTAACTGACCCCAACGCTGCACTCTCACACTCCTGGGTTTTGTTGCAAGAAGGCAACTTGGGAGCTTTTGTTCCAAGGAAAATAAGAGATGTGGGGAGAAAATCCAAATTTCTCTGCAGTGTAGAGCCGAGTCCAGCTATGCCCAATTAGATTAAGTGACTCCAATCTAATTTAAAGGTAGATGAGCAAAAAATAAATGTTTGCTGTTGTAAAGCAATGAATTTCAAGTCTGTGTGTAAGCAGTGATGATAATCTACCAATCCCTTCCTGACCTAAGAACTCAAATAAAAATTTTATTAAATATCTGCAATATGCCAAGTTTTATGTTAGATAATGTGGACATAAAACTGTGTGAAAAACTCCTCTTGCCTGTGAGAAGAAGTTAATCAAGTTACTAATGAAATCAAGTTAATCTAACATTCATTATTATAGTGGACCATTTGATAGGGAAATGACCAAGAATTAGAATCCTTGATGCAGGTCATTTTCTTCTCAAACCAGTCAATGTCTGAAGGTGTTTGTCTCAGTGAGTCTTTCTGTAGGTCTTTGATTTAGGAACCCCTCTCTGAACTGAATGGTCTTTGGAATGTTAAGAACTTACATCTGATTATAGTCAAATCTTGATGGACTAGTAGATATTACACAAATGAAAATGATTTTTGCATAGCTGAGATCTCGTGCGTGATGAGCAAATTTGTAATTTACTTCGGGTGTGAGGAGGATCTTACTTCTAAGTACTTGACCAGGCATGATCTCAGTGTTTTTTGGGGCCCATTAATATAATTCCCTAAATAAAAATACAGAAATAAAAGTAAAAAGAGTGAAGAGTAACTAAATTTATAGATGCTGATGATTGTAATCCTGTTTTATTGTTTCTTTGTTTAGTGCCCTTTGTATGGGTTTTTGGAGTCTCAAAATGATTTAAGATTTTATTTATTTATTTATTTGACAGATAGAGAGAGAGAGAGAGCGCACAAGCACAAGAAGAGGAAGCAACAGGCAGAGGGAGAGGGAGAAGGTGGCTCCCTGCTAAGCAGAGAGCCCCATGCAGGGCTCAATTCCAGATCATCATGACCTGAGCCAATGGCAGCCACTTAACCTGAGCCACTCAGGTGTCCCTCAAAATGATTTTTTAGTAGCATAAATCCTAAAAGGAAATAGAAAAATAAACAAAAGTAATATATTTCCTATGGCAATAAAGACAGATGGTAATAGATTTTGAAATGAGTAGTTATTGTATAATAAATGCATTAAGAATGTATATAGAAGGGGCACCCAGGTGGCTCCTTTGGTTAAGTGTCTGCCTTCGTCTCAGGTCATGATCCCAGGGTCCTGGGATTATGCCCCACTTCCCACTCCCTAGTCAGCACGGAGCCTGCTTCTTCTTCTCCCTCTGCTTGTGCTCTCTGGCTCTCTCTGTCAAATAAATAAATAAAATATTTACAAAAACAAAGAATTATATATAAAAGTTTTATTGCATTTTTGTCTTCAATAATATATATTATCTATTGCACAAATAGTATATATCACACATATAATCTATATCAGTCTTTCAATAAATAATTTTATATAGTGACTCAAATATAAAATTCAAATGTCCTTCCATTTCAAAGCTTTTGTATTTCTTCTCAGACTTATTTTCTTTAATGTCTTTGTCTGGCTTTCACTAGCAGTTTCTGCCTATCTTAGATGGCTGAGTATATCTCCTGACTATAAGCCTAAAATAATTTTAGGGAGTTATGATGGGTCTTGTAAGTTGGAGATTCTTCACTTTTTAAATATTTTAAGAAAAGGAAAATCATAGTTTATATCCTATTTTAGATTTAAAAATTGTATAAGAAAATATTTATGCATAATGTTTAATGTATTAAATCATATAGGTAGCCATAAAACTTAAGTGAACATGAGAATTTCTCATTTAACAACTATCTCAACCCTCAAGCCCCTGTGTTTTAAAAGGTTTTCTTTTGCAGACAGGATACTCAACATACTAATACATCAGTGTCATTTGCACAATTAATGCAATCTCAAGTTTCTAATATATTACTCATCTTCATTATTTGTCATGTATTATACAGATTTACTAGCTGTCTTTTCATTACTAATTTTGCATTATATCCTTATCCACAAATATGAAAGTATTTCATACTTTTTCATATTTAACATTAAATTATAAATCATTAAGTAAAGGCCACATTGAAACTCCTAAATTTCCACATATCAATTAAGAATTATAAATATAATATTTCAAAGAAGACAATGATAATTTTTAAAAGTAAGATAATCTTGGGGGAGTGGGAAAATCCATAGAAAATATGAAAAAATATGAAAATTTCTCAAGACTTTAAAAATTACATTAATTAATGTTCTAATCTCTTGAGTGGACAGTTTGATACCTGGATTCAAGTTGCTGACACCTTTATTGATTAATTTCATCTTGTCAAAATACATAGGTCCTGAAGCTATCAAAGTTTTCATATTGGTTAGTCTGAATTACTAGCCAGAAACAGCTACAGGGTAAAATATTTAAACCAAAATCAATATTGAGTTGCCTGTTGTTGATAAATAATACTTTGCTGACCTAAGGTATTATGAATGACTTTTTTTTTCCTGTTTGGTAAATAAAGCACAGGGACTACGGATACTCACTGTCAAACGCTCCCTGGCTGCTGGAGGTCAACAGAAAAATGAAGGTAGTCAAAGAGATGCCACCAGCGTATGTGCTGGACTAGCAAGATTCCAGATTTAGGTTATGTTTATGTGACATTTATCTAATAAGGAAGGCCAAGCAGAATGATAAATGCTTTTCACTGTGTCTGTGCAGAAATGGGTTTATAAACAAGCACCTGCCATAAATCACAAAAACAGCTTTGTCAAAAGTAACTAGAGACTAAATGCATCTTGATAATTACCTGAAGCATCTTGTATCCTGCTTTCATATTTTCCACTGTGCTCTTAGATCAACTAGCTTATCCTGCTTCAAACATGAATTACTCTACTTTCCATTCCATTTTAAATGTGGGGTTAGGGACAGAATGCTTTTAGGGTAACTCCCTGACTATTTCATTAGCATTCACAATATATCTAGATATAATGGTCAGACACCCAATAATAAAATGCCACAGAGGAACCCACCATCTTTTCACAAAATTTTGTTCTTCCTTCTCCAACAAATAACAGTCTTTCCTTTAATGCTGCATTTGATCTTTTCATCATGTTTATCCTAAGATAATGGCTTTCATATTTGAAAAGTGAACCATTAAAAAAAATAATGTTTTATTCAAGGTAGTGACAAAAAAGATTTTTTTGGGAAGTTTTAAGTATGTTAAGCTATATATGAAAGAATAAAACAAATGAATACTTAATAATGAAAATGACACCAAAAGGGTCAGGATGTTTCTTTGGGAAAGTATGTTCTGTTGAAAGTATTATATCGAGTCCAGGCAATTTTTCATTCCACAGTATTATCAACCATCAAGAAATGGCCAAAGTGCAAGAAAATACTCAGTTCACCATAGATATTCACAGCATAAAGAATAAAAAATTAGAGAGGACAATAGTCTGAACATAAAAACAGATTGAATTTGACTTCCTTTAAAAATGTATTTGTGTTTTCTCCTGTGGTTACAATACTTAATTGATGCCCAATTGCTCTAATAGTGTTCCTTCATATTGGTTTACAAAAGAGCTTTGCAGTAATCATAGAATAGAAAGTGCAGAGCTACACAATAAATGTCTTAGCACTGGGGTCAGCCCATTTAATTTCCCTTTCAAATTCAATTGTTCACCTGCTGTGCTTATTAAATACAAGCATACTGTCTGTATTTGAATGCACGGTCTGTGTCATTTTGGCACTGTCTACCAACTGACTTTGCCATTTCTAATGAGAGCTGCCTCTGTCAGAGCAAATCCTCAGAATTTAAATTAGGTATACTTTTCTACATGCATTTTTTACTTATTTAAATTACCATATAACTGATTTATAATCATGGCATTGCTACTGGCTAATCAACTTATTATTTTTATGGTAGCCTGAGGAACAACATACATTGCCAAAGGGAACATTTTAAATTAGTCAGGTTAGTGAGTTATGTGAGTTGCCTGGTTATTATGAATAATTAGGGATGCTTTTGGATTTCAATAGATTTAATGTTTGGATATTCAGATATTTGTTGATAGATGCAAATAATTAATATATAAAAACAGAACTGTGTAAAAATTCTATGCAGGTCAGAATCAATGAAGATAATCATTAAAAGTCTCTGGAGATCAATAAAAATTCTTACATCAAATTCAGAAATATTTATTTAGCAAAACTACTGAAACTTGATAAAAACAGAGGAAGACTATAGCATTCACACTACAGGTTGCACACAATCCCTCTCCCTCAGCTTCACACTCTGCCTTGTAATACTGTTCCAGAGGCCTCAGATAAGTGATGACTCCTTCCTCCCCAGCTCCCTGAAGTGGAAGAGACATTCTGATGGACTCATCAGTCATTGAATGGGGCATATGCTGTCTTCCACAGTTAAAGAATATCATCTTCAACAAATGATTCAGGGACAAAGGAATATCCACATGCAAACAAGCATACAAACAAACAACAAGCAAAAAACTGGGCCCCTCCTTCATACCACACACAATAATCAGCTCCTAATGGATCCTAGACCAAAAGCTAAAACTATAAAACCCTTAGGAGAAGAGATGGAAATAAGTCTTTGTAACTTGGGGTTAGGCAATGGTTTCCGAGATACAATACCAAAAGCACAAAGGATTATAAAACAAAACAAAAAAAGACATAGTTAAATTAGACTTCCCCAAAATTTCTAAAATGCCTTGGAAATAATATAATCAAGAAAGTAAAATTGCAAAACACACAATATAAGAAAATATTACCAAATTTCATATATATATATATATATATATATATATATACATATTTCTCTATATCCTTTATACAATTCGGTATGTAATAACTAATGATGTGCAAATTTTCATGTGGTTATTGGACATTTTTATATTTACAATTGCAATTCAGTATGTACCGAATTGTATAGAGGATATAGTAAAAAAAAAAAAAAACTCCTACAATTCAAAAATAAAAGGACAAATAAGTCAATTAATAAATATGCAACGGATGCAAATAAACATTTCTCAGAGAAAATATACAAATGTCCAATAGCCACATGAAAAGTTGCACGTCATTTGTTATTAAGAAATTCATATCAAAACCACAATGAAATAACAAGTCACACTCACTAAGATTTTCTGATGAGATAGATGGTAACCAATGTTGGTGTTATAGATGAATATTTCCCTACCAAATTACCAAATTCACATATTGGAGCCCTAACTGGGAGTATCTCTAACTGTGAATTATTTGGAGATAGGGCCTTTAAAAGTTTAAATTAAAATGTGGCTGTTAGGGTGGCCCCTAATCCAATATGACTGCTTTTCTTATAAGTAAGTTAAGTTATAGATAACACAGAGTGAAATCACAGATGCATGTGTGTAGAAAGGGACAACCATGTGAAGAGGAGCCAAGAAGGTGGCCATGAGCAGGTGAAGAAGACGGGCCTCAGAAGAAACCAACTGTGCTGGGCACCATGGTCTGACCAGCTTCAAGACAGTGAGAAAATAAACTTTGGCTGCTTAACCCATCCAGTCTATGGCACATTTTGTTAATGAGAACCTTGACAAAGTATTATAATTAGCAAGGGCATAGACAACTCTCTTCTACTGCTGGAGTGAATGTAATTATGGAAAAGTTAGTTTGAAAAGCATCCTAGAATTCTTCAAATCATTAAGTATGTGTTATCATCTGATCCCAATTCCACTGCTAGATATATGCCCAAAAGAAGTGAAAACATATGTCCACATACAAACATGTATACCGATGTTCATAGTAATTTTGTTCATAAGAGTCGAAAGTAGAAATGACCAAAGTATTCATCAATTGATGAGTGAGAAAACAAAATATGGTACATTTATATTATGGAAAATTATTTAGAAATAAAATACATCAAGTATTGACACATTCAATGACATGGATGAATCTCAAAAAACATTATAGTAAATGAAAGAAGCCACTGATAAAATATCACATGTAGTATGAATCCATTTTTATGTAATTTCTAGAATAGGGTAATCTATAGCGACTGAAATTATCGATTGTGTAGAGATAAAATAAATGGTGGCTGAGAATGAAAAATTAATGTGAATAGATAACAGGATTTTTTTTTTGAGGGGAATGTGATGAGTATATTCTAAAATTAAATGGTGATTTTTGTAAAATTCTGTGAATTAGCACACACACATACACATACAACATTGAATAGGATACTTTAAAAGGGAAAATTGTATGTTACCAGAATTCTATCTCAATAAAGTAGTTAAAAATACAAGAATATTTTTTAAAGTTTGGTTCAAAAGTTTAAAAAGGCAATAACCTTCCACTCATGTTTTAGATATTGCCATAACTTTATTTTCTCTGAATCAGTGAAAAACTATTGGTGTAAGAGTGGAAAGAAAAAAAAAAAAAAAAAAAAAAAAAAAACCCCTAGAGAGCTGAGTCCATTACTTGAGACTAAGAAGCTAAGCTTTTAATTACCTCATGATTATGAAAAGAAAATGCATGACATGGCCTGAAAAGCTAATGGAGAAAAGTAAACATTCCTCAATTTGGTTTGAGATCATATGGCTATACCATAGTTGTAAAGCTGCACTGTCTCACAGGACTGAAATTCTTGTTCAAATCATGTTAATCCTTGGTAAGATTAAAAAGATTTTGGAGTCCTGTGATCTTAGCCAATTTGTCATGCAGAGCAAATTTAAATGTTCTCTGGAGTGAGATTTCACCATTCAGAACATGAAATTGGATGTGATTTGTTTTATACAGTGAACTGATTAAAAAAAAAAAAAGGCACACACAGGACAAACAGTTGAAAGACATCCAGACATTGTAGTTATTAAACAGGGACTTTGAAATAATTATCCTCTACATATTCACTTAACTAAAAGACAAAATAAACATTCTTAGCATGAAAGTGGTACACCATAAAATAAGAAAAATAATTAAATTGTAGAAGTCATGTGTTAAACTCAGTGGATGACTTTAACAGTATTTTAGTTACAGCTTATGAGAAAATTAGTGATCTGGATGATAGTAAAAGAAAATGGGCAGAGAAAAAAATAGCATTTTAAAGAGCATAAAAAATCTTTTGCAATATGGTTAAACATCACAATATGCATTTATGTAGATTTCCAGGAGTTCAAGAAAAAAAAAATGGAGGGAATGGACATAGAATATAAGGAGATAATGGCTACAGGTTTTACAAAGTAAATACGTCATTAAACTACAAATTTAAAAATACTTGGAACTCTAAAGTTTATAAGCAGCTGCTAGAGGAGAATATATATATTATATGTACTTATATATATATACATATAATATATATACACATTATATACATTATATTATATATAATATATATGTAATCATGACAGTTGACTTGTCAATAGAAACAATCAAGCCTAGGGGGAAAAAATAGCATGTTTTATCCAACAACAAATGTAATTGCCAGTATAGGAAAAAAGGACTTTTTCTGGCAAACAAAACTAATTTATCCCCATTATAACCATATTAAGTAAAATACTGAAAAGTCATCTTGGATAGAGGAAAAGAAGAAAGCAAGATAATTCAAAAAATAATAGTAATGGAAAGGCAAAATGTGTGAGAAATTTAAACATATATTAATTATATATAACAGTAATTATGCCTTTTAATGGAGAGTTGAAATAATGTGTGATTTGTACATAAACCAGAGTAGTATAAATAGAATTTATGTGTTCTAAGGTATTTCACCCTATGGGAATTAGAAATTTCATCCTTTGGGAATTTGTGAAAGAGTTATTTATATTAGTTAGAATACAGTATATAAATTACTTTGTATCTAAAAATAGCAAGAGTAGGTATAACTACAAGAATAGTGAAAAAACACACACACAGTAAGAAGGAAGATTTAAATAGAAAAGAACAAATAAATCAAATGAAGGGGAAAATAGGGCTAAGGAAAAAGTAGTGGGGATTTATGGAAAGCAAATACTAATATGAACGATTTACGTTCAAATATATGTTATATAACTAGAGTGGATGCTCCAAATGAAAAACGAAGACTTTCAGAATGACTTAAAAATAAGGCTATATATAAACAAAGGTTAAATATAACATACTGAGAAACTTTCATATGTATAGGAAGATTTAAGCTAAATTTTGGTCCAAAAAAGGAGTATTTCAAAACTGTAAAGGAATCAGCCCACCAGAAATATATAATAATTCTAAATATTGTGCATATAATGAAATAATCTAATTCACATGAAGCAAAAGTTAAAGAGACAATAATAAGCAAAGATTTAACACATGGTAACGTAATAAAAGAAAACATTTATTTATATAACAAGATATATGTACGTGTGTGTGTGTCTATACATACATAAAATGATGCATTCAAAATTTAAAGAACCTATATTTTTTATTCATATAAAATATACAAAATGACTATATGCTGGGCCACAGAGCATGTTTCACCAATTTCAAGTGATTATAAAGTATTATTTTTCTCACCACATAATTAACATTCATAGTGTAGAAGATAACTAGAACCCCCGAATATGTAGAAACAATAATCCTTGGTGCTTCTAGAAGACAAAAAAAATAAAATAAAATAACTTCAAGATTTTTGTATAGACAAAGATTACTTACACAGGAAACAAAAAATACTGAACAAAAGGAAAAATAATTTAATTAAAGAGCATTTAAGAAATTATCTTCTTAAAAATAAACCAATAAGAAATAATGATCATTAGAATCATAGCTATAATGGATTAAAATACTTCAAATGTATTTTAAAAAATCTCTGACATTAAAAATACTAATTAAACATTGGAGAATATTACTGAATTATTAAACTAGATCAATATTTGAAAACAAGAAAATGAGTTAAATATTTTTGGACTTTTTTATATGAAAAATAGTACTGTGTAATGAAAAAGTAAATGATAGTAAGTATCTCTTTATAAAATAATTTCAGCTAATAAATGAAGTCATGGGAGAATGAGAAAATCAAATTTTTTGATCCCTAATAAAATAATGGACCTATGCATTGGCCATCAAAAATCATTATGATAATTAAAAAAGAGACAATAATGCACTATTCTAAGAACAGCTTAACCTGTAAAGTACAGTATTTGATATGTCATGTTTTTATTTTGATATGTCAAATTTTGATATAGTCATATTTTATAATGTTCAAAGTACCATTATTTGCAGTCAACTGAAAACAATTCAGATATCTATCAACAGTAGAAGGAATACACATATTTTACTATATTCATATAATAGTATCTATTCAAAAATATACATAAGCCACAGTTAATGATAATAAGTAATAAAAATAAAATACAAAATAATACATATGTGTGATTCCATTCATATAAATAATCCACAGGTTAGTTGTTACCTTAGTGGTGAAATGGAGGACAGTGATTAGGTCAACTGTAGGAGTAAAATGGATTACTGCATCTTGAAATAATCTGCAGTTTATTCTCAAATTATAAAATTTTCCTAATGTATCTTATGCTTCAAAAATTGCAAAATGATTAATTTCCCTTATTATATTAATTTTCATTCATGCATATTATCTACTTTGGTTTTGAATTTATAGAATCCTACTTGCATTTCATTTTTTTATTTTAGCATATCTAATTCCTTTCATTAACAGAATTTAACTTCATATGTAATCCATTTGAAAATAACTTGAAGGATTGTTGAAACTGCTTAATATCATATTCTCTGTTACACTTTACATTTTCTTATAGGATTTAAAGTCACTTCACCATTTTAAAAATGGAAAATGATAAATAACTTTACTTGGCATTTTTTCAGAGCTTTGACATGGTTTATAAATGAAGTCACCAACATGCAACTGATTGAAATTTTTTTTAGTAAGTGTTTTCTTCTGTCTGGTTTTAAAGGTACATCAGTGAAACTTCAACCCAACGGAGAGAACAATTTACCCATATATGGTATGTTTTGGACATGCTATAATTATCTGTATTATATATTTATCTTAATAATCATTATAATTTATTTTTAGACCATTTCAATTCTCTACAGCTGTTCTAATAATTGTATTTAATTGCAATCATAGAAGTAATTTTTCAAGAGTAAGGCTATGACAATGAGAACAGTAGTGTTCTTGGTCTGTGTTTTCATTTAATTTTGTACTAAAATTAGTGCCAGAATTTGAGAAAACTGAATATCTTTTTGCTGTAATTTTAAGTTATGATGTAGTAAATAGTTTTATTTAGACTTAACTCTTTGGATGTCCACGATTAGTCCTACTGTCATAGAGCCTTATAATATTAATTATAACAAATACTGATAATAGTTAAAACTTAAATATTCCTTAGTTTTCACCGGGCAGAGTTCTAACATTTCCCTATTATCTCATCTTCATTGCCACCTCACAACTATTGTGTTCATCTTACAAATGAGGAAACTGAGGTACGCAGAAATTAGTCATAACCCTATGACACACATTTACTCAGTCTAAGTGAGATTCTAATTACAAAGTCCCAGTGCAAAATATACCGTATGTAGTTTCTAATCTCTCCTCAATGTTTAAGTATTAGAGACACTGGACGTTTAGAAATTGCATTAAAATGCCAATGTATGATCTGGTAGAAAGAGCAATCACTCTCCTCCTCTCCCTCACTTTCAACCTTCCAGCTTGTTGATGGAGAATATAACTTTAATTGTAGCCTTGACAATCATAAAACCTGTGGCTTTTGTAAAATAAATCGATTTCCATGAGGCATGTGAAAGTTAAAAGTGGTTTATATGTTACAAATGAAATGCCCAAGTGTGTTTGACACACTGACTTTTGTATGCATGAGTCACCAGGCTCAGCACTGGGGAGGAGAACGTTTAAATTCAAGGATATATGACTGAATTTAGCAGTACAAAATGTGGTGTAGGAGGTTTATGTCCCACACCTACTGAATTTCTAATTGTTCCCCTCTCTTGTTATCTGCTACTTGCTTGATCTAACCTCTTCAGTGACTACATCCTTTAGATTTTCAAAATATCTGTGGAAGGGGCAGGCTTTTAATCTGTTAAATTCTGAAGACAGCATATAATATATAGTACAAGGAAATTGCACTTTTTCTCAAATGAAAATAGTCTCCTTATCTCCTGGGATGTGTCTTAATACTAAGATTAATGGAAGTAGTCAATTTTAAATATAAATTAAAAAGAAATAATGAAATGGATATTAACATACACAGACTAAAGATAGATATGATGGAGACCATATTCAAGCACTGCTTCAGCTTGGGTTCAGAGCACAGGTAAATTACAGGACACCTCCACCACGTCTATTGTAGTCCAGTCTCAAGGAAGCAGAACTAAAAGAAGTAGGCACTGAGACAAGAAAAGCAGGAGAGCAAATGTGATGGAGAGTACATTACTGTTCCTGCTGTACGTACAGATGATCGTTCAGTCTTGGGGGAGTGGATAAAGATATTCTAGGAACTGCTGTGAAGTCCATTTGGAGGTAAAAATGGAGAAAATCCACAAGTGTCCTACCTTTCCTTGCCTCTTGGGGGCTCAAATCTGCCCTATGGGCATTCTTTCCCCAAACTTCTAGATTGCATCGTGTTGAGTCTCTGGATAGCAGCTGGGGAAGCCAATGGGCAGTAGGCAGGTGCAGCAGCTCAGGCTTGGCTCCACTACAGTGAGAAAAATGCCCAAAAGCCACAAAGCAAGTGACATGCGTGCATCTGTAGTGGTGATGACTGATTACCATGCACTAGGATACAGCCCTCCAAGAATATCTGGGTGGGAAAAGGAATGCCACCTATTTTTCTACAGGCCTCCTAGGAAACAGTCAACAGTTTTTATCTTGAGTGCCGTGTAGAGCCAAGAGGCCCTGGAACCAAGTGAAAGATGTCCCTTCACCTAAAGCTGGTGGCACACTTCTAACAGAATCATCCTTCAATGTCATATTAATCCATCTTTTAGGAATCCACTTTTCAATTATGCCTCTAAATTCTGATTACATCCCATATACAAATGCACATGTTATTTATAGAATATTAAACTGATTAAAAAGCAAAAATATTAAAATTAATGCCATGTACACACGTAACTATATAGAATTATAGCAAGGTATGGGATGCCATGTCGCTTTGTGAGTCTATGAAAATAAGAGAATACTGAGGTAAACAATTGCTAATACTCAGTGGTTTGCATTTATGAGGGGACATAAATCCTCTAGGATAAATTACCTAGGAAATAGTAACTTCCTTATCTGTAACTTTTCTTCCTTATCTGTCCACATAAATAACAGGTACAAACATGATTCTTCTTTGAAGTTTAGAAAATATGGCATGAAAAAATCACAAAACAATTACAAAAGACTAGTGCATTCATGGAAATACATTCAATCACAAAAGTAATAAGAGATGTACAAATGCAAAAATATTATGTTTTTTGCCCAAAAGTTTGCTAATGATTATATCAAGAAGCATATGGTGAAATGGGTATACTAATTTGTAAGAATACGAAGTATTAAAATATTTTTTGAAGAATTTGGCAGCACACGTCCAATTTAAATAGACAAATGCAAGATTATAACCTAAAATAGGCATATATATGTGTATATATATATATATATATACATATATATAGTGTGTATATATATATATATGGTTATTGAATCATTATATAATGTTGATAAAATAAATTGACAAATTCTATATAGCCATTAGTAGGTGAATAATTATAAGTATACTTTGGAAAACTAAGCATACAGTGATTCATCATGGGAGGACAGAACTACATGAATTGACATGGAAAATTTTCAAGAAAAATGACGATGTGCTAAAAGCAATTTAAATTAAGTTTAGAAGTTCATTTGAGTTTTTAAAAATGCAGAACTTCATTTAGAAACAAATACAGGATAAAAATCTCACTCATTTTGATAATTAAACACATATAATTGTATGTATTTGGAATAAAAAGAGTTCCAGAGGAATTTCACATTATACAATATATATTTCTGTATTCCTTTCCACAGTGAATATAAATGCATGTGTTATTTATAGAAAATTAAAATTGATTAAAAACCAAAAATTAATATTAAGTATAAATAATGCCATGTACACTCCTATCAACTATGTATATAATTATAATGAACTATTGGATGCTGTATCCCTTTGTAAGCCTATAAAATAAGAGAATATTGAGGCAAACAATTGCTAAGACTCAATATTTTGTATTTATGAGAGGAAATAAATCCTCTAGGTGAATTGTCTAGAAAATAGTAAGCTTCTCTATCAAATAAATGTAGTTTATTAATATTCATCATTTTGTTAAATATATACTTTAAAAATTAGTGTTACACTGAAATTTAAAATAAATATTAAGAATACATGTACAATGTACAATTAAATAACAGTATTTCTGGGATAGTGGCAACTTGATCATGAGATATAATCTATTTCACATATCAGTGGATTTGACTGGTTAGTATTTTATTTCAGATATTTATTTCTACTTTTGAGAGTAATTGTCTTAAAGTTTTATTTTGTTGAAATGTCCTGGTTGGTTCCAAGGTTGCTTTGGTCCCATGATGCAAACTGCCACATCTTCCATCTTTTCCTACTTTCTGCCAATGTTTTTGTAAGTTTCCTATTATTTCCTCCTAACTATCTAATGATGTCATCAACAAAGTTATCGCAGGTATCTTTGTTGCAGGATTTTTAAATCGCTTATTTTATTTCTTCAATAGATAAACAGCTGTTCCTCTTTTTCTTTTGTCCCTATTTTGTTAGGTGTTTTAAAGGAATTTTTAAATATTATGTAATTTTAAAAAATGTTTTGGCATAATGTTCATATATACTAATACCTGTTTAATGTCTGCAAGTGTATAGTATGCTGTTTTTTATTCCTCATATTATGATTTGTTTCTTCTCTCCTACCTTTTTTAAAATCAGCTGTGTTCATCTTTTTTTTTTTAAGATTTTGTTTATTTATTTGAAAGAAAGAAAGACAGCAAGAGAGGGAACACAAGCAGGGGGAGTTGTAGAGGAATAAGCAGGCTTCCGGTTGAGCAGGGAGCCCAATGCTGGGCTCAATCTCAGGACCCTAGGATCATGACCTGAAGGGAGATGCTTAACAACTGAGCCACCCCAGGTGCCCCAGTGTGTTCAACTTTTTAAGAAAGAAATCCTCATTGAATTAGTCACCACAACAGAATGATGAAACTTGCATCCACAACTTAACCAGGCTGACTGCCTGCTAAAATAAAACTAGGAACATTCCCCAGAGGACTTTAACAGGACTGAGTCTCAAAACAACTATTCACAATGTACAGGATAGCATTCCAATTCCTATAAGTAACAACAAGCATATTTCACCTGTTTTCTCCATTGGAAAAAAAAATAAGGAAAGAAAAGAATGGACACACACATACAAAAAATCATAAAAGCAGAGCTTATTGGGGGAAACTCTGAAGTATGCACTGTGCAGCTGACAGGAAGAGCTCAACGACAGGGTTTTTAGTTCTGTATTGAGGAGTAGAGAAGGGAACCCCTAAAGTTCAGACAAAAGTGTGGAAATCTACTCTTCTCTTCAATTTCTCCTCTTATTTTCCGTATTGTCTCACAATCCATCACCAGGGAAGTCCTCCATAATCCATGGCAGTGGTCATTAAAAGGGGCAGCATTTGGGGCACCTCAGTGGCTCAGTTGGTTAAGCATCCAACTCTTAATTTCAGCTCAGGTCATGATCTTATTAAGGTCATGAGATGGTGTCCTGCTCTGGCTCCAGGCTCAGAATGGTCTGCTTGAGAGTCCCTTCCTCTTCCCCTCCCACTGCTCTCTCTCTCAAACACATACATACATACATACATATATACATAAAATATCTAAAAATAAAAACAATAAAAGATAAAATCAAAGGGGGGGCAGCATTTGCCAAAACTCTGACAGAGAGAATATTACCTGCCATTTTTGTTGAACTGCAGGTAGAGAAAACAAAATGAACAAAGTCATGAAAGCATAAGAGTCCCTAGTGTATTTGGAAAAGACAGAGAGTTCAGAATGATGTTAAATGTGAGGCTGGTTAGAATGTAAAATAAACCTCAAAATCAAGTGACCCTGTGTATCAGAAAATGGGGCTGAGACATTACTCTGTAATAACTGGAATACTAGATTAATGTAATAATTACATTACTAAATCAATATTAGAGTGAATGTAGAAAACAATAAAGGACAATTAGTAGAAAAACAGACCCAAATTCAGGATATTTTGGTAGGACAAACCACAACACCCATGGCTGAAATCAGCCTCAGAGTTTCAACTGATAACTACATATTCTCTCCCTCTTGCATAATCCATTTAAAAATCTCCTCTTCCTTAGCTATCAACCTGGCAGGTCCTAAAGGTATAAACCAAACTGATGTTCCTGAAGGCTCAGAGACCTTAGTAACACTACTCAGGCCATGGTGGTCTCTGGACACAAGATGCCCAGCATGCCCTGCTGGCAGATACAACTTGTAGTTCCATAAGACAGTCACCGTATTTCTTGGCAAGATGGCACTGCCTTTGTAGATCGTGGCCTCCAATCAAGCAGAGTCTAAAATTGCAGAGATAGAGGACAATGTCTCTACTGGGTCATCAGAAAATAAAGTAAGTGGGTTTATTCCTACTTTCATCCTCAGTTCCCACCTCATGCATTCTTCCTATAAGGGACAAAGCACATAAAGACATATAATATTCAGTGCCTGTATTGTGTCTGAAGATTGACATGCCATCCTTGTAGAGTATCACGTCTGATCCAAGGCTTCTGCTATTTCTTCAGCAGTTCATTCTAACCCTTAATGAAGCTGCCTGTCTCTGGATAGAGCACGTGTCCAGATTATAGGCGAACTCCTACCCTACCTTCAATGTATGGTGGGCCCCATGAAGGATAATATGTGAGTTGCCATACCTGAAGATCAGATTCTGCAACCCCAGACTAATGGTAATGGCTGAAGACTTAGTCTCATGGAAAAGAAAATCATCACTGAAAATAGGCATCTCTCTGTGTGAAGATGAACAGCTGGATATTCCAGGACATAAGAGGCTCAACACAATCTATTTGTAAACAAGGGGACAATGCTCCTCACAAGGACTACTATCATATCGGGATCTTTGTGTAAAGTAGGATAGACATTCAGAGACAACGATAGCTAGATTGGTTTTCGTTAGAGTCCATGATTTGGCCTGTGTGTTTTCACAGTCTCTGCCACAGGACCACTCTGTTCATGTGCCTACCATGATAGCTCCTGATAGCCAATGATGAAGACTGGTTCATGTCAATGGCTGAGTCAGTTTGCCAAATTGGTTTTTCAATGCTTCCTTAATTGTGCATATTTTCTGATGGGTATTAATATATGATACAAAAATCTTCACATTTTTTGTCCACTTCTGTATTATTATGCTGACAAGGGTATTCCCTCCCAAGACATTTACTGGGGTAACCAGATGTAAAAGTTCCATTACCATTTTTTCCAGGGACTAGCACTGATGCATATTTTTTCAGAATGGGATCTTCATTTCCAGCTAAGCAATAAATAAGCCAGTCTCCAAGTCTCATAATACCACCTGTTTTCTTTAATAACTACCAATATTATAGTTCAGTTAGAATCCTCCAGGAATGCACACCTGGACAAGTATAGATGTATAGGAAGTTATGAGTGATAAAGGATAAAAAGGGAGGGAGCAATACTAGGCAGAGAGAGAGCCTCCAAGATGAACTGCTGTTCTGACACCTGTGAAAGGAACAAGGAAAGGAAGTTTGAGTAGGAAGAGCCTCAGACCACTGTTCAGTTATAAGAAAGACTTGGGTAGGCCAAGGGACAGATCTCAAGCGAAACTTTCCTATTGAAGAAATATTCCCGCAATAGCACCCTCATCTTGCTCAGTCACTGGCTAGGAGTTAATCACCCAGGGAAAGCATGGTTTCAATATGCCTAGGAGTAGCAGCTGAAGGCTGTCAGATGTCTAATCTAATTCCCCTGCAGTAGTTTCTCTTGAAAGAAATCTAAATGGTGCAACTCTTTTCTGTTGCCTTTGAGATTTACTGTATAATTAATCTGAACTTTATTTTTTAAAACTTGTGATTTTATAGTATTTGCTTATATTCCTTTACATGATTTCTTCATGTATCAAAGCAGATATAAGAACATTGTGTAGATAAAACATCTTAGAGCAGATAAAGTTTGGTGCTGTTCAATGAGCACAGGATATATATATTATTCAGAGCAAAAAATTAGTAGAAAGAGTATTGTATTTTCCATTGGTTAATTCATGATACCATCTGAAAATAAGATTCTTTGTCAGATATATATATTATTCAGAACAAAAAATTAGTAGAAAGAGTATTGTATTTTCCATTGGTTAACTCATGATACCATCTGAAAATAAGATTCTTTGTCAATTCCTATGAAAATGCTTCTTCTACTATAAATCATTACATATATTAATAATCTTAACACTCCTAATATATAATTTATCAACTACAAAATAGGTGAAATTTAAAAGCATAATTGCTTTTTACAAAACAACCTAAAAAGCTTTATATAGATTTGCTTTATTGACTCTACAAAGAGGTCAGGATCCTCTTTGTTTCTGTACTTTTAAAGAAGGCAACATGGAGATTGACTACGGAATACATCAGTTGCAATCTGAATGGAAGGGCATCACAAGACAGTAACAACGATAACAGCAAATATGATGTGGATATCTATGTTCAACATTAGATTGATACACACATCTAGTCACTCACCGACAGCAAATGTCTACAAGTTCTAGAGAAAACGTTAGAGGACAAGGCCAATAAAAGTACTACTATGGTGTTTGTGTCCTCACTTTTGGCTGCTGGTAGTCTAGGCTGGATTTGAAAACTCCTTATACCTTCACTAAAGCATGTCTAAGGCTAACTACACTTCAACCGCAAGCAAATTAACCTCTCCTCCCAGGTCTCTAAGACTTTCTGTTAACTCTCTAAATATTACCACTTTCCTCATAAAAAGAGCCAAAAAAAAAAAAAAAAACAAGAACTCAAAGAAAAGTGCACTGAAGGAACGATTCAGAAGGAAAATTTCTTCTTTAAGCAACAGCAGCAGAACTAAGATGTCTGCCATAAGATCCCTTTCTCTTGCATTCTACTCTTGCTTCAACAATGTGGATATTAACTTTCAAAAGCCTCATCTGTGTTTCTCAATGTGGAAGATATTAGAATTGCTCAAGGAAATTTTTTTTTAAATATCCACCAAACAGACCACACTAAAGGCTGATAATTTGAGAATATGATACCCTGTACACTAGCAGCCTTCATTCAATTGTTTTGGTACCCACTGATGACAACTTTGAATCAATGATTCTCTTAAGAGTTGAAAAACGAGGTCTTTCTAATTTTTTTCATTATTTCTATATTTATTATGTTTGAGCTTCTTCTGTAAAGAAGAGTTTTCCCCACTTTCTCTTTTTTCAATTCATTATATACCCCAAAATTATTTTTTACTATGCAATATAAATCATTATCATCAGCATAATGTTGATGCTCAAACTATACAGATTCGGCCAATGGATCCCCTCAGGTCAGACTCTGTGTCCCTTTGACATATTCGGAAAGCTTAGAAAAAGGGTAAGAATGCTACTATCTCCATGACTACTTAACACTCTATGGGTATTGTTAACCAATTCAATTAATCAGATAAAGCAATTATGGGCATAAAAACTAAAAAGGAAAATTTAAATAATCTCTGTTTGCAGATTATATATTTTGAAAACAAAATACTGAACATAATTGTGTTTATAGTTAAATTTAAGAAGTTAGACATAAAGTGATAGGTTAAAGAGGAAAAGAAATATTGAAATTAAAAAGAAATTAATAAATAGGGAAACAACAGAAGAGATTAGTAACAGATAAGCTATTTTCTTTCTTTTTTTTAAAGATTATTTATTTATTTATTTGACACAGAAAGAGAAAGATCACAAGTAGGCAGAGACACAGGCAGAAAGAGAGGAAGGGAAGCAGGCTCCCTGCTGAGCAGAGAGCCTGATGCGGGGCTTGATCCCAGGACCCTGGGATCATGACCTGAGCCGAAGGCAGAGGCTTAACCACTGAGCCACCCAGGCACCCCCAGATAAGCTATTTTCAAGAAGATCATTAAGAGTGACAAATTCTGAAATACATCGTAAGCAGGTGTGAACTTGAGACTGATGTAAGGGTGTGATCATGGAAAACTGACTGTCTCCGCCTACCCACCCTCTGGTCCCAACATCTCTACCTAGGCACTCAGGAATGTGTTGGGTTTCTTGTCTGCACTTGGCAATAAAGACATAGCCAAAATCTTCAGAAGTGATTGGATGGATCTCAAGGATAAGAGAAGCCTCAAGAATAGGATACAAGGCCCATTAGATCCACATCATGATGAAGCTACTGGGAGTCTTTCTGGGGATTTTGTCAAGATGTGTTTGTTTCTCTGAAGCAGAAATTATTATTACGTCCTCTGACTGCCCTTCTTCAAACAGTCAAGTGATTGCATACTCGATCTACAAAAGGGTAACTTTCAGTCTTTCTTTCATCCCTCACCATCATTCTCATGTGTCCTTTCAAGCTCTTAACTGATCTTATTTAAAAATGTTTAGAGAATCCTAAGACAGGCAAGGGTGACCATTAAATAATACACTGAAAAACTTTATGCCACTTATTTTCTAAAATAAAACATATTTTAAAAATATTTTAAAACATATTTTAAAAATCTTTATATTTTCTAAAATAAAACATATTTTAGAAAATATAAATTAAAGATTTTTAAAATTTAATTTGTCAGGGAGAGAGAGAGAGAGAGTGCATGCAGAAGCAGGGAGAGCAGTTGGCAGAGGGAGAAGGAGGCTCCCTGCTGAGCAAGGAGGCAATGCAGAACCCAATCCCAGGACCCTGGTATCCAGACCTGAGCCATAGGCAGATGCTTAACTGACTGAGCCACCCAGGTATGCCTTTAAAACTATAACTCAAAAAAGACAGACTGAAAGATAAAGACAAAATCTGAGTATATCAATGAGCATTAAATATGAAGTAAAATCTCATACCAATAAAAATACTATACTTATTTCTTTTGAGGATGAGTAAATTTTGATATGAAAACACAATGTACAATGGAAGAGATTTAAATTTCAGACTTATCTCACAAATAAACATAGGTATAAACATTTTACAAAACACATTAGCCAATCAAATAGAACACTTAAAAAAATACAAATAATGAATGAGATGGTTTATATGAGAATGAGGAATCAATATCTATATGATGGTAAAGATAACACAGGTGCACACAGAAAAGTATTTGATAAAATTATACCTTAATCAATGTATTTAAAATAAAATAAACTTCAGCAATCTAGACATGAAAGGAAACTTCATTACAGTGATAAATCTCGGGGTACCTGGGTAGCTCAGTTGGTTAAGGAACCAACTCTGATTTGGGCTCAGGCATGATATCAGGGTTGTGAGACTGAGCTCTGTATCAGGATCCCTGCTTGGCGTGGAGCCGGCCTGAGGTTCTCTCTCACCCTCTCCCTATGCACCTCTCAACTCCTCGCCTGACATGTGGTCTCTCTCTTAAAAAAAAAAAAAAAAAAAAAAAAGTGATAATTATCTTCAGCACAAAGCTACAGCAAACAGCACACTTAAACATTAAGTCAAGACACATGCTTATAGAGGCACGGACACGACAAGCGAGATGGCTAAGAGTGAAAGGGAAACAATCCATATCTGCAGATTATATGACTGTTGAAGTACAACACCAAAAAATACAGAGACAAAATGATTTACTAAGCATGTAGTAAGGTTCCTGGATGCAATATGAACATAATAATAAGTGATACCAGATTTATTCCTAATAAGGGAAGATAACTCTAGATGGTAAAGAAGGCTTCTTTCCTCTCCCTTTTAAACTCGTTAGTTTCCAGTTGTCTGTCACACACAGGCCATATCAGTACCTAGCTTTGTACGTCTTTCTTCCTCAGAATTTTGTATTCTGTATGAGAAGTTTCTACCTGCTCCCCTTTGTAGAACTGTTAAGGTGAGTCCTTTCCTGGAGTTTTTCTCTATGGTACATCCTGATATGATGGCCTAAGCACAATTCTTTTGCGGTAATGAGAATTTGTGAAATGGTGAGTGCTTTTTTAGTTCTCTGCCTGGAAATTTACCTAATAAAGCTTATTTTACATTTAAACTCTGTGGAGTTAGTTATGTGTCAGTGATCCTATGTATGACACAGAATTACACATTTAGAAAACACAATAGGGAAAAAACATACATACCATTCCTAGTGTAATGTGTAAATTATCTAGGAATGAATCCATAAAAAAGATACACAAAATCTCCCTGGAGAAAATTATAAACTATTTTGAGGAATAAAAGTGAGACATACATGAATGGATATGCATGAATACTAATATTCAAACTTTAAGTTATGAGAATTTTTCCCAATCTACAAGTCTATAAATAAATTTACCTAGAAATTAATCTAAAAATGCAAAAAATTCTACAGTTCCCTCAGATATGTTAATATACAGTATCATTTCAGACAAGTAGTCACTCCTGTGTGACAAAGACGTCATTACAGAGGCATAATATAGGGGATGAACTAAATGTGAAATTTTTTTTCTAAAATGAGTAAGACTTGAGTTTAAAAGTCAAATATTAATTTTAAAATACTTGGTCATTGGTATGGATACTTTAAGCATGCTTATAAAGTTTTCTATATATTTGGAATATTTCACAATAAAATATTATAAAATACTGGTTGAGCAATGCTGTATCAAAGGAGGACAAAATTTTTATTTGAAATTTAAAATTGGAAACAGGATCGAATAACTTGGGTGGCCTTTATTGTTAACTTTTTTTAGAGTAGTTTTAGCAACAAATTGAGGGGAAGATATAAAGACAGCCCCTATACTCCCTACCCCCACACATGCACGATCTCCTTCATTATCAACAACCCCACCAGAGCAAACCTTTGTTACAACTACATATCATCAGCACCCAAAGTCCCTAGTTTACATTAGAGCCCACTCATCGGTATTGTATATTCTATAGGTTTGACAAATGTATAACAACATTTATCTATTCTAGTGATCTTTCAAAATCAATAGGAAATTATGTTTTGTTTTGTTGTTTTCCTGATTTAAATTTCTTTATTTCTTCAAGGAAGACACATTGAGTAATATAATGATACAACATTTAACAATATAGCAGCGAATGAGAACAAACTATGTATTTGAGATTTATTTTTTTTTAAGATTTTATTTATTTATTTGACAGAAAGAGAGAAAAAGAGAGCCCAGCTAGGCAGTGTCAGGCAGAAGGAGAGGGAGAAGCTGGCTTCCAATTGAGCAAGGAGTTGGATCCTAGGCCTAAAGCAAATGCTCAACCAACTGAGCCACCCAGGTGCCCCTATATTTGAGATTTAATTTAGAGGAAAAGAAAGAACAGAAACAACAACATGACTCTCATGGCCTTGTGGATATAGATTAAATAGGAATGCAACGTTCCCCTGATTTGGGATGCCTGGGTGGCTCAGTCCATTAAGCACCTGCCTTTGGACTGGGTCATGATCTCAGAGTCCTGGGATCAAGTCTCGCATCAGGCTTCATGATCCATGGGGAGCCTGCTTCTCCCTCTGCCTGCTCTGCGTGCTATCCCCCCTGCTTGTGCGCTTTCTTTTTTTCTCTGACAAATAAATAAATCTCAAAAAAAAAAAAAATTCCCTGACTTAATTTCCTTGAAGATTCCAGAAGATACACTGAAAACCATGATGGATAATGTTCTCAGTAGGAGACAAAACCTCCCCTTACGGCTGCATCATATTTCACCCTTAATGAAATCTGATCATGTAATTTTCTTAAAATATACTTTTAAAAAAAATGGGATTTAGGGGTTAGAATTGTTAGCTTTGTCTCGGACTTTTGCTGATCTGTTTAACAAAGGGTAAAGCTTGTAAAATCTTGAGAAATATGTATTTAATAAATCATGAAAAAGATCCTCAAATCCCAGCCATCTTTGCAGATTTGACCATCACTGGAATATACAGCCAGGCTGCCTAAAATGACACAATGTAAGGTGTTATTCTGCGTACTGGAGCAGTGTAGAGGCTGCAAAAATGTTAAAGTAAGCCAAAAAATTTACCCTATGGGGATTATTCTAAGCCTTTGCATATAGGGGTGATAAAGGAAACTATTTTACAAATATACAAACATGCCTAAAGCCATGAAATAATCTTATAAATTGTAAAAAGTGAAATAATCTTATCAATATTGAAACCATCCTTTAATGGAAAAAGTAAGACCTTGCTGACTCTTCTTATTATCAATTGTTTTTACTTATGTCACATTCATAAATATAATTAAACCAGTTATGTTTTATTTTCTATTATTTTACTTTCTATTATTTAAAAGAATATTGGAGCCCAATGTTTTGGAGGTGTCACGATGAGAATTATTTCTACTTTAGTTTTTTCCTTCCTAATATTCCATACATAATTTCTTAGATTAATAAACTGATCCACCTATGTCCATAATAATAATAACAAAAGTTAACATTTTCATTCTCACCCAAGATGTCTACTTCCCATGATAAAAATGAATCATTTTCCAGAAAATTATTTGCTTAAATCATGATTGCATTTTTGAAAAATCGCAGAATTCTACTTTGTACAAAAAAAAGCAAAAACAAAAAAACACCTTTTAAGTCATTATTCCATGAGCTGGCATGTTACCCAATAAAGAAAAGATGGGGGAGTGAAGGAATCTGCCTTGTATGTTTATATAAGATTTAGATAATATTTCCAGCAGCAAATACATACTGAAGCCACTGGAATTTGAGAAAAATTGTAAATACAAGCAATAATAATTTCTGTTTAATTTACTACATTTTTTATTCTAATTAGAAATTTAAAAAGCTTTTTTTTGGTCTTCACATAAAAAGGTACATATTGGTTTATGAAACGCAACAAGTATGCTTGTTAGAATCTTATTTTGGGGTAATTAATGGTTAAGGATGTACACAACAGAAGAAAATTTTGTGTGTTATTGCTAAGGCAGCAAATTCTGCCTGACATTTCCATAGCACATCCTCCAATTAAGAAGGCAGCTGTCATATTGATTGAACTGATAATCTGTTCATATGTCACCAGAGAATGAGAAGGTTCAAGTTTAGAAATTAATGTTTCCTTGGATTTTTATAACTGACAACAAGAAAAATATCCATCTTGATTGTCTTCCTTACTTTGCAGAGTTAGTCTTGTTTCTGTAGGTCTAAATTATTAATATTGGTATAGGGCAAAATTCTTTAAAAAACAATAAAATAAAAATAAGGATTATTTATTGTCTGTCTTCTACCCTCTATACAGATAAAAAGGAAGTTTTTTAAAAGTACAGATAAAATAGTTAAATAAGGGGCACCTGGGTGGCTCAGTGACCTTCGGCTCAGGTCACGATCCCTGGGTCTTGGGATCAAGCCCCACATCGGGCTCTCTGCTCAGCAGGTGGCCTGCTCCTCCTCTCTCTCTCTCTGCCTGCCTCTCTGCCTACTTGTGATCTCTGTCTGTCAAAAATAAAATATTTTAAAAAATAGTTAAATAAATCTGGATTTTATGGTCTATGTCTATCCTGAATATATACATTTAAATGTTACCATCAGGTTCATGGTGTTTAAACACACTACTATGTTTTGGTAAATAATTTGATTCTGACATTTTTCTTGATGTTATCCATCTAATACCCCATTCTTCAAATTTTACCATCTACCTGACAAATGATGGCATCATTTATATTTGATTCCATTTTAGACTACCTAGACACATTTCCACTCCGTGCCGTTTTCTCACTGACTTTACGGTGATCATACTTACCTATATTTATATGAAAATCATTTTCAGCACATTTTATTTTATACAGATAGTTTACAAACTAATACTTCACTTTGAATTTGTCACTGGTTTAAAAACTTAATGTAAAATAAATGACATATTTTATAAACTCAAAATGTTCTGATACTTGCATAATTAAATCCATGTAAATACTTACACATACTAATTTCTAAATTCACATCTGTAGACAACAATTTTTTTAAGATTTTATTTATTTATTTGAGAGTGAGTAAGCTAGAGTAAGTAGTGCAGGGGCGGGGGGAGAGGGAGAGCAGAGGGGGCAGGCAGAGGGAAGGAGAGAGCAGACTCCTGGCTGACCAGGGAGCCAGACATGGGGCTGGATCCCAGAAGCCCAGGATCATGACCTGAACCAAAGGCAGATGTTTAACTGACGAGGCACCCAGGTATCCCCTAGACAATTATTAATCTAACATTAGTGTTTAAAAATTAGGTGTAAATCTTTTCATTCCATTGACTATTTTACTCTTATGTTATAACTTGTTATTTCTTAACTGAACTCAATGAATAACAATCTAAGTAAACTCTCAAAAAGAAGTTTCTTTCAAAATACTGCAGTATCCTACCTCAAGAAATTAGAAACCAAAGACCAAAATACAGTCAAAGCAATTGGAAGTAGGAAAATAATAAAGACACTAGCAAAAACCATTTTGATTGAAATTAGGAAAAAAATAGAGGAAATCAATGAAATAAAAAGATGATTATTTGAAAAGACCAATAACATTGATAAGTCTCTAGCAAAAATGACAACAGTAAAAAAAGAAGACAAATTTTACCAATATCAAGAGTGAAATAAGATATACTGCCTCAAATAATAGACCCATTACAAAGGAAAAGGAATATATAAGCAATCTTATAAGTTAAACAACACATAAAATGGACAAATTCCTGAAAAAAACCACAAACAAGTAAAACTCAAACAATTTGAAAGGGACCATAGGATACATCTATAATTATTAAAATAATTTATTTTAAAATTTCAAAAGCTCTCAAAAAAGAAATCCCCAGTTCCAGATAGTTTTCTAGTAATTCTACAAAATGTTTAAAGAACAATTAACATGAATTTTATACAGTCTATTCCAGAAGATAGAAGAGAAGGAAATATGTTGCCTTCCTGTTATAGGGACTCTTATGATTACAAAATACTTAGTTATAAATCTAACAAAACATGTACAGGTTCTGTGTACTGGAAATTATAAAATGCTGATGAAAGATACCAAAGAATATCTAAATAATTTAAAAATATGTGCTTTATTTATGTCCTGGAAGACTCCATATAAGAAATGTATTAATTATCACAAAATGATCTATAAGTTTAAAGCACCTGCTATCAAAATACCTGAAAGTTTTATGTTTCTGTAGACATAGTCAAGTTTAGTCTAAAACTTATATGGGGGAAAATGGGCCCTATAATATCTAAAACAGTCTTAGTAACAACAAATATGAAAAATATCACTGTATTGAATATTAGAGCTTCCTATATAGCTATAGTCACATAACAGTGTGGTATTGGCAGAGTGATAGAAACACAGAAAAATATAACCACAGGGAGGACATAGAAACAGAACCTTATAAATATGCTCAACTGATTTTTAACAAAGTTATACAAATGATTCAATGGAGATAGAATGGGGTATTTTTTGCTTTTTGTTTTCAATAAATGGCACTCGAACAGATGGGCATTCATAGGTAAATAACAGTAGCAAACAAAAGCAGACACACATAAACCTCACCTCTTATACAAGATTGACCCAATTATTAGTTATGGAACTAAATAAATGGGAAATGTAGAAATATAAACCTTAGGCAGAAAAACATAAAACTTTAGAAAAAAAAATGTTAAGACAGATAGCTATTAGATTTAACACCAAAATTATGATCAATGAAAGAAAACATTGATAAGTTGGACCTCATGAAAATTAAAAACATTTGCTCTGTAAAGAGCCATGTGAAGAGAATGAACACAAGACGCAGACTGGGAACGAATTGTTTATAAACCACACAGATGACAAAGGATTAGTATCTAGCATATATAAAGAAGTCCCAGAATATAACCATCAAACAACAACAAAAAAACGAATTAAAAAACGGCAAAGGTAATGAATAAACATTTTACCTAAAAGGATGTATATATGGTGATAAGCACATGAAAAGATGTTCAAGATCACTAGCCATTAGGGAAATACAAATTAAAACCACCGTAATATAACACGACAAACCTATCAGTATGTCTAAAATTTAAAACAAGAATCAAGGGCGCCTGGGGGGCTCAGTCATTGAGCGTCTGGCTTCAGCTCAGGTCGTGATCTCAGGGCCTGGAATGGAGCCCCACATCACACTGGTCTCCCCGCTCAGTGGGAAGCCTGCTTCTCCCTTTCCCACTCCCCCTGTTTGTGTTCCCTCTCTCTCTGTCTCTCTTAGTTGAACAAATAAATAAAACCTTAAGAAAACAAAACAAAACAAAAAACAAGAAATAGTAATATAAAATGATGTAGACAACCAGATCACTTATACATTGTTGGTTGAAAACACTTTGACAATTTTTTTATAAAGTTAATCGTGTAATTACTGGGTCTTGATCAAGGGCCTGATTCCTTAAGAAGTATTCATGATTCCTTTCTGAAACCACTCTTATAGTCCATACTTAATTACATGGTTTGATTACAGGTTTGTCTCTGTTTTTTGACTACTGAAATATTTAGATAGGAACAATGATTTATTCAGATTTTTATCTCAAATGTTTAGCCCAGGATGTGGCACCTAATATATAATAATTATCTCTTGGAAATATAAATGTAAAAAATTATATTCTTGTGGAACAATGCCTTATTTTATGTAATTTTTCATGACTTGGTCATGGTATTTATGGGAGAATTAGAAAAAACATCAAATTTCTTCTCTTCAAGTACAACACTGTTAAAAATTCAAATCTAATTAATTCTCAATATTCCAAATTTTATGGCTTGATCTTTAATGTAGCTTCTACATAGATGCATAATATAACTAATGGGAAGTATACTTGTTATTTTGCAAAGGAATATGGAAGGAAAAAATACTGGATAGTGATCCGGAAACACAGTAACTCACAGAACCATCTGGCTGATGTTTGAGCTGTTTTTCATAAATATAAATTAGTATGTTATATCTTTTATTATTGACTTATTGTGAAAATGTGTAATGAATTTTTCAGAACTCATTTATAATAATTTTTACATTTACTTAAAAAGTATCTATCTTTATTCAGTGGCCAAAAATATTAGACAAACCTATGTGTTAATGAACTCAATATGTAATATTCTAACATACTGGCATGTTGTTGCTGGACTTATTTTGGTATTCATGAATGCTAATCATAGCACCAAGTCTTCACTCCCTGTTTCTTAGTGTTTTCCTTACATTTAGTTATTTAATGTTCTGTGAAGATAATTTTACACAGAAATAATAATATATTGTATTGTCTGAAGGAAAAATAAAAATTGTGTAACCTTAAGTTCGTTGCCATTTTGTTGCGGGCTTCTGGATAAAATTTCATTAGTCACTTTTTATATTTTGTTAATTGTTTAGAAGTAAAAAGTTTTCGATTCTGCTAACCCAACAAAAACAGCCATTCATTGTAGCACTTGACCCACATTACAAGTATTACAGCATAATGTGTTTTTTAGCTAAATGAGTAGTAGGCTGCTAACCAAAGGCATAATTGGTGAAATTAAACAGAAAACAGTAGGCATCAGTACACTTATTAGAGAGTAGTTTTAATTATATTTGGCATTATTACCTCAAGCAACTAAATAGACTAGTTTCTCTGAAGTCTAAATATTTAAGGAAAACAAATACATGACAATTTAATAAAACTACTTACACTACCTCAAGTAAATAGACTAGTTTCTCTGAAGTCTAAATATTTAAGGAAAACAAACACATGACAATTTAATAAAACTACTTACACTAATTTGGTTTTCATTACCCACAATACTTGTTAACATGCTGTACTATAGTTAAAAGTCTGATATGCTATTCACAATAAAGTGTTATTTCAAGACACCTAAAATATAAGTCCAAGATGCCTCATTTTAGATAAACTCTGAACATAAATTTTTATCACTATATATAGATAGTTCCTTGCATATTTATAATTGCTGAGCCCATTCTCCCTAATTCCAACATCCATAAACCCCAAAGTACCTTTTTAAAAAAAGATACTTTAAGCATTTCTTAAACTTTAATAAGTTTTCTTCTAGAACCTTCAATATTTTTGGTTTTAGGAAAAAAGAGAGGAATAGTTTGATTTGCTTTTATGGGAGACTAACACATACTTTTGCTTATACCTTGAATATATTTATACATTGGATATTAAAATATTTGTAACCCATTTAATTACTTCCAAATGTCTAATAAATTCTACCCTAATAGGAGATATTTTGAAAAAAAAATTGAGATGTTCATCATCATTTGCATTCCCCATTTTTCTTATCTGTCAATGGAACTCTGAGTCACATTATTTCCAATAAAAATAAATTGACTAAATTTCCCAACTGTTTTTGCAGAATTTACAAAAAAACAAAAACTGAGCTAAAAATTGGGTTACACATACTTTGAAAACAAATTGTCATTAACATTAAATTCTGTGGCAACTCAAACACCATAGATTAGGGGAAAAAATAATTTATACTCTCCAAAAGATTATAAACTGAGGATAGGTGTAGATTTTATATGCATATTAGGTGAGAGAAATTTATGTGACAAAAGAAAGGATTGAGAGAAATAAGAGAAAGAAAGATATGTAATTAGAGCTCTGTAAACAAAAGCAGATTTAGGACACAGTTTACATTATACTAGAATATAATATTTAAAGGTAAGTATTTCAGGGAATATATAGTTTAAACATCATTCTTAATGGTTTTATGTTTTTCAATGATTGAGGTCAGTGAGTGATATGAACATATGAACATGTAAGGTCAATATGACAGCTGACTAAATTCCTCTCATTTACAGTAAAAACTATATATTACATGCTTTCGTACACATTTTTTTAAATGAAGATTAAAGTGATTAAGTCAGTTGCCAAAGTTTTTATAGACTATAAATGACAAAGCTGGGACTTGAAATCCTGTCTATTTGATTACAAAGTTTGTCTTTTAATTTTTAAACTATGTTCCAAAGTTTGTTTTTATAGACTTAGAGAATATAGAAAATTTAAACTTAAAAATATCCTAGCAATCACTAATTAGAGTCCCATAAAAGGAACAGTGCTACTTGTAGTATTTATGAGCCTTTTTAATGACATTCTGTGGTAATGTATAAAGATGGATAAAAGCAAATGTGAACATTTCATTTACTCATTCAATAATTCTGATAGGTCACTATTCTTACTTCAATTCTATTATCTTTGTAACATTTCAAGTATCTCACAAGATAAAACCTGTAAAATTAAATTTTATTTTGTATAAAATTGTATTCGTTCTTTCTACAACTGATTTTTGTTTTCTCAGTATCTGTTCTACTAATTTAATAGAGGGGAAAATATTAAAAGTATTCAAAAAGTCTTCAAGACCTTCCTATATATTACCACAAAATTAAGTATATGAGTAATTGCTTTTGTCACATTAACTTTTAGGTTAATTTCAATCTAACTGTTAATTTTCAGCATGTCTAAGTAAGTTTTTTATTGATATTACCTTTACTTAGCTAACAACTCCAAATTCTGCACAGCATTATATTTAAAGAAAAACAAACAACAACAATAAAACACTTGAAGTCATTGGAGAATGAACAAAAATAGGGGAAAGATATGGAAGAGCATAAAATTTTTTGAGAATAATTAATTAGAACAGAAAAAAACACTTCCTTCTTGAAGGAAGGCCAAGTTAGTAATGCATAAGGAAATTAAAATTTCAATAGAAAATCTGAAGTCTCCCTGCTCTGAAGAGGTAGTGCACAGAGTTGGGCACCATACCCGATGGATAGAGAGGTGGATACTAAGAAAAGGAGGCTTATATTTTGTATTTAAATTCTGTCCAAAACTTTGATTATCATCAACCCATGTGTGTGTGGGACAGAACCCAGCTAAAGATGCAAAAACTTAACTGAGATTTTAGCTACCCAATAAGGCACAGAATTTGCAGTTTGAGTCAAATTGTCTATTTAAAAATAAATAATGAACACTCCAAAAGATAGTGCATAACAAATCTATAGTCTCTCCAATAAAACTCTTAAGATATCCCTGATAAAATCCAGAAGTACTCCCACAAAAATTTCTTCAAATGTTTCAATTCTCAAAGAGACAATGAGTCTCAAGATGACACATACGCTTTAATGAATAAACAAAACAGTTTTTTAAGATTTATTTATTTATTTTAGAGAGAGGGAGAGAGAAAGAGAGCACAAGTGGGGTGGTGATGGGGGAGTTGTAGAGGGAGAGAATCTGAAGCAAACTCTGTGCTGTGTGTGGAGCCAGAAGTGGGCTCCATCTCAACATACTGAGTTCATGACCTGAGCCAAAACCGAAAGTCGGACATTTATCCCACTGAGCCACCCAGGCACCCCAAAAGAGGTGACTCAGTTGGTTAAGTGTCCAAAAAGGGGTGCCTGGGTGGCTCAGTGGGTTAAGTGTCCAACTTTTGATTTAAAGTTTAAAGCATCCATGAAAGCTATGCTTACAAATAAGTAGAAACATTCTGACAAGAGCTCAACACTAAATATTTACCTGAGATGTATTGCTATGAAAATGTGAAAATGCCTATTTTACCAGAGAGATACCTCATGTTTGTGTACTGAAATATTCAATATTGTTAAAATGTTAATTCTTCACCAAATGACTAGAGCTCAATGTATTCTTTAAATGACTATATGAAAATGAAAATATGTTAATATCTAGAACAATCTCAAAAATGAAGAAAAATACTGTGCTGTTTATATTGTCTTATTTTAAGGACTATAATAAAACTATAATAATCAAGATAGCATGACTCTGACATAGTCATGTCAGAGTATAAAGTATACTTTATATACTTTATACAAGTATAAAGAAGGACTAGAAATAAACCCACATTTATAAGGCCCTTGATATTTGGATAATGGTGTCAAAATATCTAAAAGAGGAAGGAAAGTTTTTCCAAAGGTTTTCTGGAATAACTAGATAACCATAGGAAAAAATAACCTTGATTTTACCCCATGCCATATTCAAAAAATTAATTTAAAGTGGATCGTAGATCTAAACTTACAAGATACATTCATACAGAATATAAAGAAAAGGGGAAAAAAAAAGAAAGATAAAGGGTATGCAATATTTCATTGAGCATATAGTATTAAGGAATTAAGGCTTATAAATTTAAAATTAATCAAAGATTTTCTAGAACCACTAAAATATGAGCTGTGTACTGGCACTCTTTTATAAACTGCTTTAATATCTATGACAAAATAAGTACAAAAAGTAAGAATAAGTGTACTGAAATTTCTATAGCAATATGACATTTTCAGGATATCATCCAAGATTCTCCTTGAAGACTTTCCTGGGTGTTGCCAGGAAATTATCCCAGAATCTTCTAAAATAGTACTAAAAAAAATAAATAAAATAAATATCAACTAATCAATCAATCAATCAACCTGGGGATTGGTGCTGATTAATTAACTTTTTTTTAACTTCTTCATGACAATATAACCCTAGACATTGAAAGTAAATGTTATAAAATATTGTCAGCAATTTGGCATTGCCAGGCCATTGACTGATGCATGGGCAAGGTCAGGTTTTGAATACGGATGGTGAGTAAAATGGGAGGCAACCAGCATACTAATTCAAAGCAGTAATTTAATTTTACATTACAACATTGGTTACTTTGAGGATAGTCCATTACTTGTATCCCAAAAGTATGTGAAAAGTGATAAAATGGTCATTTTATAATCATTCTAAATTTAGAAGCTTTATTTATGGTTGAAAATTAAGGTATAATATTTGTTATTAGAATCCACGATGTGGAATATCTCTCCATTTATGTTGTCTTTAATTTATTTTATCAATGTTTTATAGTTCAGGGTACAAGTCTTTCAGCTCTTTGGTATTTTTTTCAGTTTGATTGTAAATGGAATTGTTTTCTTAATTTCTTTTTCTGCCACTTCATTATTAGTGCATAGAAATGTAACAGATTTCTGTACATTTATTTTATATCCTCTGGCCTTCCTGAATTCACTTATCAGTTCTAGAGTTTTTTGATGTAATCTTTAGGAGTCTCTATATAGTATAATGTCATCTGCAAATAGTGAAACTTTACTTCTTTCTTAACAATTTGGATGCCTTTTATTCCTTTTTCTAGTCTAATTGTTATGGCTAGGATTTCTAGTACTATGTTGATTTAAAGTGATTAAACACCCTTGTCTTATTCCTGATCTTAGGGGAAAACTGCTTTTCACCATTGAGTATGATGTTAGCTATGGATTCTTCATATATAAAAAGATAAATATTGTTAAAAAGTCCATACAACCCAAAACAATCCACAGCTTTAATGCAATCCCTATCAAAATAACAACAGAATTTTTCACAGAACTAGAACACTCTAAAATTTGTATGGAACCACAAAAGACCCTGATGCTAGCACAAAACAGACATACTGATTAACAGAACAAAACAGAAAGCCCAGAAATAAGCCCATAATTATGTGGACAATTAATCTTTGGTGAAGGAGGCAAGAATATGCAATGGGGAAAAGATAGTCTCTACAATAATGGCGCTGAAAAACAGGACAGTGATACACAAAAGGAAACTAGACCATGTTCTCACACCATACACAAAAGCCAATTCAAAATGGATTAAATATCTAAATCTGAGACCTGAAACCATACAAATCCTGGAATAGAGCACAGGCAGCAATTTCTCTGACATTCACCTTAACAACATCTTCCTAGATATGTCTCCTGAGGCAAGGGAAACAAAACCAAAAATAATTTATTGGGACATCAAAATAAGAATCTTCTGTGCAGCAAAGGAAACAATCAACAAAATCAAAGAACAAACAACTGAAGAAGAGAAGATATTTGCAAATGACATATCCAATATGAGGCTAGTATCTGAAAGACATAAGGAACTTCTAAAACTCAACACCAAAAAAAGAAAAATAATTCTGTTAAAAATGGGCAGAAGATATTAAAATACATTTCTCCAATGAAAACATTCAGACAGCCAACAGACATATGAAAAGATGCTCAACATCACTGATCCTTGGGGGAAATGCAAATCAAAACCACAATGAGATATCCCCACATGCCTGTCAGAATGGCTAAAATAAAAAATAAAAAAAAAAACACAAACCACAAGAAACAACAAGGGTTGATGAGGATGTAGAGAAAAAGGAATCCTTATGCTCTGCTGATGAGAATGCAAACTGGTGCAGCCACTGTGGAAAACAGTACAGAGTTTCCTCAAAAATTAAAAATAGAACTACCCTATGATTCAGTAATCACACTATTGGCTATTTAACCAAAGAATATGAAAACATTAATTTGAAAAGATATACATGCACCTTTATGTTTATTGCAGCATTACTTACAATAGCCAAGTTATGGAAACAGTCCAAGTGTCCATCAATAGAATGGATAAAGTAGAAGTGGTGTGTATATATGTAATGCAATATGATTCAGAATGAAATACTGCCATTTGCAATGACATGGGTGGAGCTAGAAAGTATAAGGCTAAGCAAAATAAGCCGGAAAAAGAAAAATACCTTATGATTTCATTCATATGTGAAATTTAAGAAACAAAACAAATGAACAAAGGGAAAGAAAAAAGAAAGAAAGACAAACCAAAAAGCAGACTTTTAAGTGTAAAGAACAAGCAGATGGTTACCAAAGAAGAGATTGGGGGCGGGATTGATGAAGAGGATTGAGTATATTTATCTTAATAAGCACAGAGTAATATATGGAACGGTTGAAGCACTATATTGTACATTGGAAACTAATACAACACTATATATTATTATATGTTAACTACACTGGAATTGGGAGAAAAAAGAAAAAGAAAAAAAGAAAGTTAATTTAGTTAAAATTTTAAAATTTTTCAAAGATTTTCAGAGATAACAAGGTAAGCAAAATAATTACAATTTAATTTAAATTCTGTCTTTAATAAAGCAAACTGCAATCCACTGGTATTGTCAAAAGAAAAAAAAGAAAAAAAAAGACATGAATTTCTGAGTGTGATGTTGTAGTAAACCAAAGGATGATGATGGGAGTGATTTTGAAAATTTAAAGATCAAAATGCACTGTTCTTATCCAGAATGTGATTCCCCCATATATTGTTTGGGTTTGTAACCATAAATGAAGTGCTAAAATCAATACTATATGTCTTCTTACAGACTAGCCAATGAAGTAGCAAAAACATCAAACTTTAACAGCATTTCGAGACAAATCATAAAGAATTAAGCTCAAAACAATAATGAAAAAAAAAAAAACAACTTTGAAATCCTTTTTGAATTAAATGCTACAGTAAGAGGTGCCCAGGTGGCACAGTCAGTTAAACATCTGTCTTTGGCTCAGGTCATGATCCCAATTGGCTCCCTGCTCAGTGGGGAGTCTGCTACTCCTTCTGCCTCTCCCCCTCCTCATGCTCTCTCTCTTTTTCTCCCAAATAAATACATAAAATCTTTAAATGCTACAGTAGCATACATCCAAAGTACTCTACTGGCCTGTGAAAATATTAGTGGAAGGCTGTACCAAAAATGTTTACTTGAAATGTTTGGTAATACTGTGACAAAATATGAAACTCAACTGTTTTTCCAAGGACACCAATGCCCAAAATATACAAGAACTAACAATATGAGAGTCCAATCCATGGAAGAAATATAGCTAACAAAGTGTGTTTCCTTGTAGTTTATTGAATCTACAGATGCACCTTAAAAGTCTTGGAACACAACTGATTCATTATTTTCATCTATAGAAACTCTGTTCTTCTATTATTCTAACTTTTCTTTTTATGTACCACTGAAAAATCACAGACTCTCTCTTTGAATGGGTGTATCCTGTTTGTTCATTGATGATTTTGTTGGGAAACTTCTATGTAAAGAACAGAGTTTCTGCAGAATATTGTCATGTTCCATAATTAAACAAAGTTTATCAGTGAAGTAGCGTACATTCTTTTCTTAAGATTTTCTTTATTTATTTTAGAGATAGATAAATATATAGAGAGAGAGAAAGAGAAAGAGTGAGCACAAGTAGGGGGAGGAGATGTAGGAGAAGGACAAGCAGATGCCACATTGAATGCAGAGCTCAACTCGGGACTTGATTCCATACTGAGCCACCAAAGTGCCCCCATGGATATTCTTGATCTTCCACACTTAAAAAAAAAAATTATTACTGAACTCCTTAAACACATTGAATTTTAATTTTCTTCAAGAGAAGATCAACATACAGTACTGTAATGGTTCCAATATTTACTTATTTCTCTCCTTTAAAGTTGTCTATAATTTCACAGAATTATTTTTTGGAATATATTACCAGTAAATGATTAAAGATGCATTACAAAAATTAGTACCTGTTTTAATTTGGAAAAAGGATAATAAACCAGTGATTGCTGAAATTCTTATAAATCTCTTACATGAATATTATTAGAACAGTACTTACAAAGAATATAGACACATGTTATTTCTTATAATTAAGTTATCAATCCAATGTAAGTCGGATAGTTAACAAGAAAGCAATAAGCTCATTTGTCACAATCAATACTTTATATTCAGATATCCTCAATATTTGTATAAAGTTTACATGTAGGTACTAACGTGGGGAATTTCTACTTCTCTCATAACATTTTGTTTAGTTCTAATTGCAAAATGAAAACATTTATGAGTATGACGACAATACTTTTTACTAAGTGCTTATGTGCACATTATGTACAAGGTATAGGTTTTTTATTTACCCATATTATGTTTCCCTAATGATATTTCTATAATGTGAAATTATATGTATATGTCTATATGTATATACTTATATATCTGTTCTCTAATAATTAAAACTGAATTGTATTTTTCAGTACACTTTGCCTAATAATTTTATTGTTTTATAAAAGTATCAGATCACAGTACATTAGAAATATAAAAAAAATTCCTAAACCAAAAATTATTTGAGAAATTTACCCTAAAATGCATGAATTATACTAATATTTCATTAAAATCTCGTGGCCCAAATTTTGCATAAAAAATTGTGGATTAATGCTGTTTTTAAAATCAGGCATATGAAACATAATTTTATAGCTTTATTAAATATATTCTAATATCAATCAAGATTTTCTGCAGAAATGTAGAACAATTTCTTTGAGGCTATATACTGGAATTTGAGAGAGAGATTAGGATTTTAATACTAAACTATTGGCATATTTACTTATCTGTGACACAAACCCAAGATTTTGTGTGGCTGTCCATAGTTTCACAAATTAACCCCCGTACATTTCAGACAGACTGAAGGGTGATTCCTAAGCTTGAGAATATACATAGTATAATGCTTTAAAATGCCCTTTTTTTTTTTTTCTTTTTCCTATTGTAAAGAAGAGAGGATGGCAATGAAAGGTATGGGTATTCATCTCCAGGTA
Organism: Lontra canadensis; assembly: GCF_010015895.1. NCBI lineage: Eukaryota > Metazoa > Chordata > Mammalia > Carnivora > Mustelidae > Lontra > Lontra canadensis. The sequence goes on along the minus strand of NW_022631012.1, from coordinate 19,440,510 downwards.
TGACATAGATACAAAGTGGCACTGCTGCTTAAAGAAAATAAGACCAGGTGAAAACTGCCTACAAATGAAGTTATGCCTAATTCACTCTCCATTTTGAATATGGTGATGGGAAGGTCAAAATAAAGATTGTCCAAATAGCAATTCTGGCTATAACAATCTTTACAGAGAAACATTTGTAATTGCAGAAGCAGGATGGCCCTTAAGGGCACAGCAGAGCTCCCAGGGTTGCATGCTGATCCTCAGTGCAGACATGCCCAGTTATTTTGTAACATTCATTTACTCCTTTTTTCTGCATCTCCAAGAAAGTAAGCAATAACCATTGTTTAGATTAAAATTTGTTAATACATATATTTTTATATAAAATGAGGCATTTGTGAAAAAAATTCTGAGAGTACTTGTCGTATGTTGATCATTAATACCTGTAAATTCAGGAATAAGAACTCTACAAGCATTATCTCTTTTAATATTCCTATTATGCTCATAAAACGTGTGCAAACTCTCCTCTCTCATATGTGTACATGTTACACTATTATAATATATGTATTTGGAAATATAATCAGAATGTATTAATAGAATACATAATCATAAAATACAACCATGTCTATATAAGATGTATCTATGCCTAAATTTATATCTTAAGCTCTATCTATATCTATTTCCATATGTTTATAACTATAGTATACTGGTATAATTTTGAGAGATTAGGTAAGTTCTAAAATAATCATACCCAAGATTGTTAAATTTCACTAGTAATGATTTAACTACCATTCTCTTTTATCTTATGGGAAGAAATATCTAAACATACCCAATAAATAACTGGCTGGCAAGTATATATTTTCAATATCAAGTATGACACTTCTAGCCATTTTATATATATATTTTAAAACACACTATGAATGATCCACAGCTTGAGTACAAATCTTTTATGTACTCACTGTAAAAATAAACAGATTCCCAATAGCCATTCTCTGTCCAGTGTGTGTCTGCCATACAATGGAGATGTGTCTTTATTGTACTTTTGATACAAGTAAAGAATAGAAAATATATCAATCCTTAAAGCTCTTACCTAAAAGACTTCCGGTTTATTCAACAAACCTGCATAAAATTCAGCTTCTCAGCAGATGAAACAACTGTACAATATCTTAGTAAAAAATATAAGGACACATTTATCTTTTATTCAGAATCTCAAAGCTAATCCTGGGATATTATTTGCATTCTATGGAGTTTCAGTCTGCACTATGCTAATGAAGTTATAATTTCATTTGTTAATATTTAAGGGTTTGGCGTTGGCTACTTCTGCTGTTGTATACTCAGATGAGTGTTTATAGTTACAGGGTCAATGAAGAAAAGTAAAATTTCAGAAAAATTTTTAAAAAGTAGAATAAAGTTCTTAAAACTGCATTGTGGCTAGATTTAGTATTTGGAAAAATAATAATGTTAATATATTGAGAATAATAATGTTCATAATGTATAATAATAATGCTAATATAATGTTAAAATACTGGGATAAAAATAAGCTACTAGTTTCATGAACCAATTATATTTGGCTACAATTCAGATTCCCAAGAACATATAATCTTGCTGCTGATATTCATTATAAAATTCTATCTCTTACCAGACTAAAATGTTTTATGAGAATCAAATGTCATAATAAGATAAACATATTTTCTTGTGGAAGGATAGTATAAAGTATTGCTGTATGTCATGAACCAGAATTTTATGTCCTCTTCCCCCAAATTCATACATGGAACTCCTAACCCCAGAGTGGTTGCATTTGAACTAAAGAAGTAATTAAGGTTAGGGGTGCCTAGGTGGCTTGGCTGATTGAGCACCCACCTTGGACTCCAGCTCAGGTCATGATCTTAGGGTCCTAGGATCAAACCCCGCATCAGGCTTCCTGCTCCGTGGGAAGTCTGCTTCTCTCTCTCTTTCTCTCTCTGCCCCTACCCACTGCTCATTCTCTCTCTCTTCCTCAAATAAATTAATTAAATCTTTAAAGAAAAAAAAAAGAAGTAATTAAGTTTAACTGAGTTTGTATGGGTGGGTCCCTGATCCCATAGGATTAGTGTCCTTATAAGAAGATACATCAGAAAGCTCTTTCTCCAATGTGCACAAAGAGGTCATGGGAAAATATAGCAAGCTTACAGCCACCTGCAAGCCACAAAAAAATGCCTAAGAAATGTACTTTGCTGGTACATTGATCTTAAACTTGTCAGCTTCCAGTACTGTGAGAAATAAATACATGTTGTTTCAGCCACTCAGTCTGTGGTGTTTTGTTATAGCAGCTCAAGCTGACCAACACACCATATCTGCCAGAAGGAGTAGTTTAACTTCTTGTTTTAATATTTCTAACATTTAATGTTTTATTAAATATTTAGCTTAAAATGCAGCAAGAAATTTTATACAAGTTATGATGTTGAAATCCAGAAACAACTATATTATACAGAGGAATAATTTTTACTTTAACAAATACTATACACTTTTTTTGACAATTTAAGTTGACATATCTCCAGAACCTTACAAGTAAAAGCACTAGAAAAGGAAGAACAAACAAAACTCAAAACAAATAGAAGGAAAAAAAAAACAATAAAGAATAGCAAAAATAAACAAAATATAAACTAAACAAACAAAACACAATAGAAAAGATGGATAAAACTTGGGGTGTCTTGGTGGTAAAGCATGTGACTTTTGGTCTTGTGGTTGTTAAGTTCAAGCTTATGTTCAGTGTATAGATTACTTAAAAACTAAAATCTTTAAAAAAGAAATGAAAGGAGAGAAATAACTGACATCACAGAAATACAAAAGATTACAAATGAATATTATGAAAAATTATGTACCAAGAAATTCTACAATCTAGAATAAGTCAATAAATTCTTAGAAATACATAACCTTCCAAAACTGAATCAGGAAGGAAAGAAATTTGAACAGACCAGTCACTAGCAATGAAATTAAATCAGCAATAAAAAGACTAACAAACTAAAGTCCAGGGCCAGCTGGTCTCATAGTGAATTTACCAAAAATTTAAACAAGAGTAAATACCTATTTTTCTCAAACTATTTAAAAAAATAGAATAGGAAGTCAATCCCCCACATTCATACTATGAGGCTAGCATTAACCTGATGCCAAAGCCAGATAAAGACAATCTTAAAAAGGAGAACTACAGGCCAATATCTCTATAGAACATAGGTGCAAAAATTTTGTCAACAAATTAGCAAACCAAATCCAATCATCAGTTAAAAAAAAAATCAACTCAGTTAAGTAATGGGCAGAAGACATGAATAGATACTTTTCCAAAGACATACAGATGGCTAACAGACACAAGAAAAAATGCTCAACGTCACTTGGCATCAGGGAAATACAAATCAAAACCACTAAAACATACCACCTCACACCAGTCAGAATAGCTAAAATTAACAAGTCAGGAAATGAAAGATGTTGGCGAGGATTCAAAGGGGAACACTCTTACACTATTGGTGGGAATGCAAACTGGTGTAGCCAATGTGGAAAACAGTATAGAAGTTGCTCAAAAAGTTGAAAATAGAGCTACTCTATGGCCCAGCAATTGCCCCACTAGGTATTTACCCCAAGGATACAAATGTAGTGATTCAAAGGGGCACCTGCACCCCAATATTTATAACAACAATGTCCACAGAAGCCAAACTATGGAAAAAGCCCAGATGTCCATTGACAGATGAATGGATAAAAAAGATTTGAGATATATATATATATAGAGAGAGATAGATATTGATATCTATATTGATATCTATCTATATACAGATATATATATATCTGTATATAGATAGATGATAGATAAATATGGCTCAGCGATGAAAAGAAGAAAAAAGAAAGAAAAAAAAAGAAAAAGAAAGAAAGAAAGAAAGAAAGAAAGAAAGAAAAGATAAGAAATCTTGCCATTTGTAACAATATGGATGGAAGTAGAAGGTATTATGATAAGTGAAATAAGTCAATCAGAGAAAGATAATTTTATGATCTCACTCATATGTGGAATTTAAGAAACAATACAGAGAATCATAGGGGAAGAGAGAAAAAATAAAACAAGATGAAATCAGAGAAAGAGAAAAACCATAAGAGACTTAATCATTGGAAACAAACTGAAGGTTGCTAGAGGGGAGGAGGGTTGGGGAATGGGGTAACTGGGTACTAGACATTAAGGAGAGGATGTGATATAATGAGCACTGGGTATTATATAACCTCTGATGAATCACTGGCCTCTACCTCTGTAACTAATAATACATTATATGTTAATTAATTGAATTTAAATAAATTTTTTCATAACAATTAAAAAATACACTTAGTGCTTAGAATGGTGTTAGATCTATAGTAAATATTCAAAAACTATTAGCCGTTATTAAGATGCCGTGTGACTTTTCGCAAATTACTTCTCAAAGTTTCAATGTACTCATCTGTAACAATATGATAGTAATGTAATATTGTGATAAAAGCCAGATAATATTAACAGGGCTGTTGGGAGGAGTAATTGCAATATATAAAGCACTTGGCATCTGGTAAGGAAATGTTCATAATCATGTGAGCTGTTCTTACTGTCATCATTATTGGGGTCAGCAGATGAGATGTTGTGCTCTCTGCAAGATCCGTTTTGTTAATTGAGCTGATAAACTTAACATTAATGTGCTGTACTATCATATATTAACTATGTATTGTACTACTGCAATAGTACAGTTGATAAACTAAAGTAAATGTAAGAATGTGCTAGGAAAAAAAAAGGAAAAAGAAAAGAGAAGAAAAGAAAAAAGAATAAAAAAGAAAAAGAAAAGAAAAAGAAAACCTAGAAATAAGCCCATGTTGAGTGATAGAGAAGACATGAGATTTTTTTTTTTCCTCTCAATCCTGGTCTTTGTGGTGAGAATGGACATTCTTACCTTATTCTTGACATTAACAGGGATTATTTAATGTTTTGTTTTGTTTTATAGTTCTGGGTATTGATTTGAAGTTTAGGTGGTTTATCATGTTATAAAAGTCATTATGTAATTTTATCAAAAATGTGTTTTAAATTTAGTTAACAGTCTTTTTATCATCTACAAAGATAATTGTGATTTTTTTAAGTTATGAATTATTATTTATAAGTTAGATTTAACTGTAATTTTATTTCTTATTCTTTCCTTTTTTAAATTTTTCATTTAAATTGTCTTTCTTAAATCTTAGTATTAATGGTGTACTCTACATAAAAAGTGGTTAGTTTTTTAATTTTTTTTTATACATTGGTATAGGCTAAGTGGCAATGGAATTACATGGTATTTGAAGGTTTGATAGATGATTCCTACAAAATTTTCAAAGCCCAGTTTCTTAAAACTTTTTTTATGTCTTCTATACAATTGGTATGTTTAAACTTTCTATTTCTACTGGGGTCTGGTTTGATAAATTGCATTTTGCTAGAAAATATCCATTTAATCTATATTCCTTTTTGTTAAAGATTTATTTATTTTAGAAAGGGAGAAAAAGAGAGAGAGAGAAATCCAAGGGGAGGAAAGCAGGAGAGAGAGAAAATCTCAGGCAGACTCCCAGCTGAGCACAGAGCCCGATGTGGGGCTTGATCTCAGCACCCCGAAATCATGAACTGAGCCTAAATCAAGAGTCTAATGCTTAGCCACCTGAGCCACTCAGATGTCCCCACTTAACCTATATTGTTTTTTTTTTCCTAGACTTGTATGAAGAATCTCTTTTATTTTATTCCTAATACCTTCTATTTAGATAGCTTTTCTCCCTTACATTGTTTTGTAAATTTCTCCTCCCCACTCCCTTAGGAGAACTAATGGTTTTTCTATGTTGCATATTCATTAGATCTACATCTGTTCTGTTTTTTAAATTACTAAGTTCTACTTTAAGGTTATCATTTCCTGTCTTATATGTTCCTCAAAATTATCTTTTGGTTCTTTTTCTAAACTTTTTTTATTGCATATTTCATGTATGTACTTATTTTGCACTTTCATTTTCATTTTTCTAGTTATTTAAAACTACATGCTCCCTTAGATTTTGGATTTAATTGACCTATTTATAATAAGACTGTACATTTTCATTATAGTAGTTTTAAGAATAAATAAATTATTAATTTAATAAAATTAAAATTTATTTTACATCAATATAAATCTTCCAGTTAATTACCTAAAATATAAACAAAATGAAGTAGTCACACAAACACACACAGACAGATGATAGATAGATGATAGATAGACAGATGATAGATGATAGATAGATAAACATAGATATTTAAATGAATGTGTGCTTAACAAATGTTCATTTTAGGAAGTATAACACAATAGAGCTTTCTTTCACTAAACTCTCATGTTTGTTAGAACATAGTGGTATGTATGCTATAATGCTCTGATGCCTTCTTTAACAACATCCAAAATATGCATTCCCTTGGTGAACAATATTTGCAATTTTTTAAAGAATTTTTTACTTATTGACAGAGAGAGAGCACAAGTGGTCAGAGAGGGAGGCAGGATGGGGGAGCAGGCTCTCCGCTGAGCAGAGAACCCGATGTGGGACTCGATCCCAGGACCCTGAGATTATGACCTGAGCCGGAGGCAGAGGCTTAACCCACTGAGGCACCCAGGCGTCCCACAATATTTGCAAGTTTTAAAACATCAACATACTATTCTATTTTTTCCAACAACTTTAATTAAAAAGTTTAACAATTTTCATTTATAAGTATTGAAAATAGACACAGTAAATAGTCTATGAAGTTCAAATATTAAAAACCTCTGTATTGTATAATGAATATGTTAATTCAGAGAAAAAGATTGAATTTGGTCCTTGTCCTAGTCAGTCTAGTATGCTACAAAGCAATAGACTAGGTAGCTTATAAACAAAAGAGATTTATTTCTTATAGTTCAGGATGCTGAAAGTCCAAGATCATGGCTGGGTTCTATGGGAGCTCTCTTTCAGGTTGCAGAGGGAAGCCTTCTCATTATATCCTCATATTGTGGAAAGAGAGCTGGCTACCTTAACCTCTTTTCATAGGATAATCATTTGTTTGACTCATGAGGTTGCCACCCTCATGACCTTATTATTTTCCAAAGGCCTCACCTCCAAAAACCATCACACTGGGATTAGCAGTTGAACATAGAAATTTTGGGGGGGACACGAACTTGTAAAACGTGCAAACTTTCTTAGAGTTTATACCTTGTTATTCATGTAGGTAAAGAGCTACATGACTTATCTTCATTTTCCAGCCAGACAAATCTACAAATCCATACAGTTTAAGTTTATTTACAAAAAAGCCCTTTTGGGGGCACCTGGGTGGCTCAGTGGGTTAAAGCCTCTGCCTTCGGCTCAGGTCATGATCTCAGGGTCCTGGGATCAAGCCCCTCATAGTGCTCTCTGCTCATCAGGGAGCCTGCTTCCTCCTCTCTCTCTGCCTGCCTCTCTGCCTACTTGTGGACCTCTGTCTGTCAAATAAATAAATAAAAAATCTTAAAAAAAAAAAAAAAGCCCTTTTGAAGACTAGGCATAAACTATTAAAACTCGGGACACCTGGGTGGCTCTGTTGGTTAAGCCGCTGCCTTCAGCTCAGGTCATGATCCCAGGCTTCTGGGATCGAGTCCTGCATCGGGCTCCTTGCTCAGTGTGGAGCCTGCTTCTTTCTCTGCCTCTGCCTGCTTGTGTTCTCCCATGCGCTCGCTCTCTCTCTCTCTCTCTGACAAATAAATAAATAAATAAAATCTTTAAAAAAAAAAAAAGACTTTATTAAAAAAAAAAAAAAAACTATTAAAACTCTTCTAACTAAATACTCTCTCCATTAAGTCCTGGCTAGTAAATCCCATAAAATTGTTCAAAAGATCTGATTGAGGTCAACACTGCTGGCTTCCCTGACACGGGAGGGAAAAAAATCACAGAAAGTTTGTTAATATTGTTCATCCCACCTTAAAAATAACAGGAATACAGTAAACCCTTTTAATGGGGACTTAAAAACAATCAATTCTATTAAGCAAACTTTGTGTCAAAGGGAGAATTGAAATACAATTATGGCCTTTCTTTATTTCTTTCTTTCATTTTCTTTTTTTTTTTTTTTTAACGAATATTTACTTATTTGAGAGAGAGACAGCATGCACATGTATGGAAGCCAGGGGAGGAGCAGAGGGAAAGGGAGAAGAGAATCTCAAGCAGACTCCCTGCGGAGCACAGACCAGACAAGGGGCTGCATTTGATTACCTTGGGATCATGACCTGAGCAGAAACCAAAAGTCAGAGGCTTAACTGACTGAGCCATCCAGGAACCCCCATTATGGCATTTCTTAAAACTACTATAATGAAAATGTACAAGCTTAGTATAAATAGGTCAATTAAATCCAAAATCTAAGGGAACATGTAGTTTTAAATAACTAGAAAAATTAAAATAAAAGTGCAAAAAGAAGTACATACATGAAATATGCAATAAAAATGTTTGGAAAAAGAATCAAAAGATAATTTTGAGGATAAATTAATAAATTATTAATTCATATCAAGAATAGTGGGAATTAGGATTTCAGTGAGTATTAAAATTTTCATGAGTGGATTACTGACATCCAAGCCCATCTTTCTAAAGAGTTACCATAATTTGCATGTTCTGTAGACTTATATTATAACATAATATATTATAACATAATTTGCATGTTCTGTAGACATGTCTCTTTGATGGTTATTCACTGATCTGCTTTAGAATGAGAATGAAATCCAAAATCTATTAATATTAATTTGTTTTTTGTTTATCTTCCATATCATGTAGTTTATAATTTACAAAGGCTCTTTGGGATTAGAGGGTGAATAGATATTCATAATGGTTACATTATTATTTCAAATGTATGCCATTAGCAGGATAACTGGTTATTATAGTTTTGTTCACTTGCTCTTTTTTATTTGAATTTAGGGTAGGTAGTTTGGTTGCCTTGTTTTCTTTCCTTTTTCTTTTTTAATATATTTGTATTACTTTTTGGTTTACTTTGACCTCCATCTATTAATATTAAAAAGTAATTTCTCTTCACTTTTTAAATATTAGGTTATTATACTTTACCAGTGCATATAGAATCTACATTTTTTACTCTTATAGGCTAATAATCAATCATTATCTAATAATCATCAGCATTTGCCATATTTTTACTAGGCAATCTTTACTTGATAAAATTTGTCCCCTAATATGTTCTAAGAAAAGATTGATAAGGAAATTATTTCTGTAGATCTTGCATGTTTAAAACAGTTTTTCTAAAAGCCTGATCCTTGAAAGTCAGATTGGCTGAAAATAAAATATTTGGTTTACACTTTTAGGCTTCCTAAAAATGTTTTTCCTCTGCTGTCCAATTTTGAACATGGCTTTTAGGAAGTCATATGATAAACTGAATATATTTCCTTTATAAAGAACTTCATATTGTTTTTAAGAAAAAAAAAATTCAAATAGGGAGAAAAAAAGCCACATTGATGATTGGAAGTTGTCTAAGACTGGTATCCTAGATTAATCTTTATCTTTCATTAATTCAAAATTTTCTAAAAATATACATAATCCATTTTTTTAAAGATTTTTTTAATTTATCTATTTGACAGACAGAGATCACAAGTCGGCAGAGAGGCAGGCAGAGAGAGAGAGAGAGAAGAGGAAAAAGGTTCCCTGCTGAGCAGAAAGCCCCATGCGGGGCTCGATCCCAGGACCCCAGGACCATGACCCAAGCCAAAAGCAGAGGTTTTAACCCACTGAGCCACCCAGGTGCCCCTATACATAATCCATTTTTATTTTTAAAAAATTATCAATTGAGTTTTGGGGGTATTTTTTTCCTGGAAAATTATTTTGGAGAAAAATGAGGAATAACACTCATTTAAGTGTTCGTACAACTTGAGCATTTGTTAATTCCCAACAAGAGATTATTACTTCAATTAAACAGCTGTGATCTGATCCTAGTAAATCAGTGAATTTGTGCCCCTGAAAGGGAAGGCTGACGAATGCCAACATCGAACTATCAATTTTAATTCACCTCTTTCTGAGACAGCTCTCTCTTGCCTAAGGGAGATTGGAAAACACTATGAAGGGACCAGCATTTCATCACCCAGAAAGAGATGACAGTTAAAGTCATCCAAGTACACATAAATGAACATAGAGCTGTCTTAAGAGTTTAACCTGAGTTAATCATGTATTCCCTTCTCTTATTCAAAGTACAAAGTATCCAAAGGCAGAGCTGCGGAGGAACATTAGGAAGAGGCACATATGTAGATGGCCATTTGGAAAATATCCTCAGCAGTCCATATATGAACATTTTTTCCATATGGGATGAAGGCTTCATTTACCTGAAGCTTCAAACAGTGAAGGTTAAGGTAGTAGGCTTTATCATCAAGAACCTAGCTTTATAACTCTTCTATTTCTTTGGGAAAATTTCTAAGTTTCTTTTTTTTATCTGTAAAATATGAACAAATACAGTGTCTCGAAAGAAATTTGTAAGGATTAAATGATGTGAGCCCGCATTTATATGATTGACACATGAGAGGTCTTCACTCAAGGTGACTTTATTTCTTTGCCTACATTTTTCAGTAACTTATTGTTCACATCTTTATACGATTTGTTCATATCTTTTGAAACTTAACAGCTTTATGCAATGCAGAAAAGCAACCTCATCAGTAATTATAAACATCACTCTAACAGTGAGCAATAAGGTACATATATTTAATGCCATGCTCTAAATGGCAGGATAAGAGAATAAAACTTTTCTGTGTGTGTGTTTCTGTGTGTGTATCCCATTAAATTTTCTCTTTTGAATGTATTAAATGAGTATTTGAATGTCTTATAATGCCTTTATCTTAGTAGATAATCACATATAATTCATGTATAAATGCATTTATACTATAAATGTGTGCTAACATTTTATTTTACTTGTACATGAATAATAAAATTTTTGGAGATCACTAGTTTGGTCAGTAAAAGCAAACCAAACTTTGGTAGTATTTGTGAGGTCATGCATGGGTGTACATAACAGAGTAAACTGAAATCAATTGCCGGTATTGCTCTTGACATTCCCGGTTTTGAGCACAGCATTTGGCACTATCCCACTCCTCATTGGCACAGTTCATCTTGTCAGCCAGAGATAGAGTCTGGATGCTCAAGCTGGTTTTTCTCACCAGGAGTTTTTTAACTCTCAGAGTTGTTTGTGCTGAGCCTCTAGGAACTCATCAACTACAGATTTTCCTACCCTAGTTCTCCTTCAGTGGTGGTTTCTGCTAGAGTCGCTACTGCGGGTGCAACTTGCCTGGATCGTGGTTGATATATTCAGCTATACATCCCCTCAACCACCTTTCATCAAAATGACTAGGAGGAGGAAAAATTCAGAGACTGCGCCCTTTACCACAGAATTATTGGATATGGACATAAACAGTATGTCAGAAAGGAAATTCAGGGTAACAATTATCCAGGCAATGGCTAGGTTGGAGAAGACCATTTGTGGCAACATAGAATCTTTGAGGGCAGAAGTGAGGGATGATCTGGCAGTACTAATAAATACTATTAATGAGATCCAATCCAATCTAAATTTTCTAACAGCTAGGATAACCAAGACTGGATTAGTGATTTAGAACACAAAGTGATAGAAAAGAAGGATTAGGAGGAGACCTGGAACAAACAGTTTAGAAGCCATGAAAACAGAATTAGGAAAATAAATGCACCATGAAATGTTCTAACATCAGAATTATTGGGATCCCTGAGTGGGTGGAGAAAGTGAGAAGACTAGAAGATATAGCTGAACAAATTCTCGATGAAAATTTGCCTAATCTGGGGAATAGAACAAGTGTTCCTGTCCTAGAGGCAGAAAGGATACCCCCAAGATCAACAAGTCTAGAAATAATTCCAGACACTTAATTGTGAAAATCACAAATCATAATTTCAGACAGGAGGTCTTAAAGGCAGCTAGGAGGAAGAGATTCCTTACGTACAGAGGAAGATCCATCAATATAACATCAGACCTGTCCACAGAAACCTGGCAAGCCAGAAAGAGCTGGAAAGACATATTCAGGGCATTAATGAGATGAACATGTAGCCAAGAATACTTTATCCAGCAAGGTTGACATTCAAAATGGATGGAGAGATAAAGAGCTTCCAAGACCAGCAAGGTTTAAAAGAGTATGTTATCACCAAGCCGATACTACACAAAGGTTCTAAAAAAAAGGAAGAACCCAAGAATGACACAGAACAGAAATTTACAGAGACAATCTATAGAAACAAGGACTTCACAACCAACATGATGTCAATAAAAATATATCTTTCAATAATCACTCTCAAATGCTCCCATAAAATGGCAAAGGGTTGCAGACTGGATAAAATGACAGGACCCATCCATATACTGTGTGCAAGAGACACATTTGGAACCTAAAGATACAACCAGATTGAAAGTGAAGGAATGGAGAACCATCTTTCATGCCAACAGGCCTCAAAAGAAAGCTGAGGTAGCGATTCTCATATCAGACAAATTAGATTTTAAGCTAAAGACTGTGGTCAGAGATACAGAAGGACACTACATCATTCTTAAAGTGTCTATCCACCAGGAAGATATAACAATTATAAATATTTATGCCCCCAATATGGGAGCACCCAACTACATAAGCCAAATGTTAATCAAAATGAAGAGTCATATTGACAAGAATACATTAATTGTGGGGAATCTTAACATGCCACTCTCGGTAATAGACAGATCATCTAAGCAGAAAATCAGTAAAGAAACAAGAGCCTTGAATGACACATTGAACTAGATGGACCTCATAGATCTATACAGAACATTCCATCCTAAAACAACAGAATACTCTTTACACTGTATATGTGAACCACATCTTTTTTATCCATTCATCTGTTGAAGGACATCTCGACTCCTTCCACAGTTTGGCTATTGTGGACATTGCTGCTGTGAACACTGGAGTGTGGGTGCCCCTTCTTTTCACTACATCTATATCTTTGGGGTAAATACCTAGTAGTGCAACTGCTGGGTTGTATGGTAGTTCTATTTTTAATGTCCTGAGGAACCTCCACACTGTTTTCTAGAGTGGCTACAGCCAGTTGCATTCCCACCAACAGTGTAAGAGGGTTCCCCTTTCTCCACATCCTACCCAACAATTGTTGTTTCCTGTCTTGTTAGTTTTTGCCATTCTCATTGGTATAAGGTGACACCTCATTACAGTTTTGATTTGTATTTCCCTGATGGCTAGTGATGTTGAACATTTTTTCATGTGTCTGTTAGCCATTTATATGTCTTCTTTGGAGAAGTGTGTGCTCATGTCTTCTGCCCACTTATTGACTGGATTACTTGTTTTTTGGGTGTTGAGTTTGAGACATTCTTTATAGATCTTGGATACCAGCCTTGTCATTTACAAATATCTTCTCCCATTCCATGGGCTGCCTCTTAGTTTTGTTGACTGTTTCCTTCACTGCACAAAAGCTTTTTATATTGATGACATCCCAAAAGTTCATTTTTGCTTTTATTTTTTAACAATTTTTATTTATTTATTTGAGAGAGAGAGACAAAGATAGTAACAGAGCACACCAGTGGGGAGGAGAGGGAAAAACAAGCTCATCATTGACTAGGGAGCCCGACATGGGGCTCAGTCCCAGGAACCTGGGATCATGACCTGAGCTGAAGGCAGATGCTTAACCAACTGAGCCACCCAGGCACTCCCAAAAACTTTATACATTGGGAGATTTACAATCCATTCAGCCTAATCATATATAGTGTGCTCCTATAGCTTAAGGACAAAATGTAAATTATATAAACAGGCATCTAAATTTGAGAATCAATGCAATGGGATAGTTTAAAGTTTAAGTGACAATGCATTTCATATTAATTTGCTAATTAGTAATGCTGTGTTTTGAAAATATGTGAACTCAACTGGTTATACAGTCTTTGATTAATTTATTATAAATATATATGATTTAATCAGTAATTTTAATCTTCAGGAGATATATATTGAGATGAAAATAACCTTTTATATCATTTTTATTTCAACTGTTGCTAAACTTAGAATTTACAAGCGTTGACAAAAAAAAGAAAATCATTCAATATTTTAGAGATAAGTTATATTTCAAAAATATAACTCAAATATTCATGGACTCCTGTCTTTATAGTAAAAAAAATTAGATTCTTCTACTCATTTTTGCAAAATATTTAGATCCTTTTACTCATGTTTGCAATATCTACTTATTTTTGCAATATCACCCAAATAAATGTTTATTAAAATACCCAAAACATAAAAAAATTTTTACTTATGACATGTTCTGAATGTAAGTATTAAAACTTTAAAATATTAAAATTTTAAAAAATGTTTTTTTGTTGTTGTCAGAGAAGATACCAGTTTTTTTTATTATTCTTTTTTTTTTAAAGATTTATTTATTTGTTTACTTTGACAGACAGAGATCACAAGCAGGCAGAGAGGCAGGCAGAGAGAGAGAGGAGGAAGCAGGCTCCCTCCCGAGCAGAGAGCCCAATGCGGGGCTCGATCCCAGGACTCTGGGATCATGACCTGAGCCGAAGGCAGAGGCCTTAACCCACTGAGCCACCCAGGCGCCCGAGAAGATACCGGTTTTAAAGTTTTTAACAATCTATTACTGTTGTGGGTTAAATAATATCCACCCTCCCAAAATCCACGTCCACCCAGAAACTGAAAATGTGATTCTTCTTTGGAAATAGGTTCTCTGCAGGTGTAATTAGCTGAAATTTGGTAGATGAAATGAGCCTGGATATAGGGTCCATCCAGTTTTGTTAGATGAGCCAACTTTCAATGTCCATCCTAAGATAGTTATTTCCAGCAACAAGGTGACAGTTTGTCTCTCTAAATATCTTTCATGTTCACAAGGATGCACAGTTCATCCTTGTCCCCTTCACAGTCATCCTAGCCACCAGTTCCCTCTGCATTTTTCAACCTTCCCTCTCTATCCATTTCTTCAAAAATTGCTTATGTTCTTTTTCTTTGTATATTTTAATACCATGCTGTTACATAACATCTTCATTAAGAACTTTGGGTTCTCAGTGATGAAAATTTATTGTACCAGGGTTTTGCTTTTAGGCGCCACTGATTTCTCATACCTATACTATCTACTTTGGTAAAACAGCACAATGCAAGATCATGTAATCTGGTAGAAGATATTCAGCTTGTATTATTTTTCTAGAGACAATGATTTGTCACAGAATATCTGATTAGTCATGAAAGGCAAAGTAATCCCAATTTTATACTTTTAAAAAAGCTGTTTGGAAATGTATATTCTTCTAATCACATGACATATATCTGGGAGTATAAAGGGTTATTGCTGCTATAGTTATCTTGAAATCAACAGAAAATTTAGTATTTAATATGTTAATATTTCTTTGATTTTTTTTCTCTTTTTTACTCAAATGGGATCCATGCCATCTAAGAATTTGATCTGGTAATTTAACATCAGTGTCTAGTATTCCATAGTATCCACTTTGGCTTTGTGACGTTATGGGATTTTTCAAGACCACTATCCCCATTTTCAATAGTGTCCATTCTACTCCTTATTTTCTTAATTGTATTTTGAATTTCAAAATATCCTTTTTTTCGAAGAACTTGATCCTGCATCCCATACATTTCATATGAGTAACATCTCAAAAAGCATTAAAAATCATTATATATGGGTGTTGTTTATTTTTCCATGAAATTTGCCTTCCTATGATACAGTTTCGTAATTTGCTTAGTATCTTTCTGTCACTTTAAACCAGCAGTTTGCAGCGTTAATTGTTTATTGGAAGGGTTTTTAGCAATTCACAACCTTGCCATGCTATGAGCAATTAAATTAGAATCTCTGGGTGTGGGTCCTGGCACCGATATTTCTTTAATTCCACCAGATGATCCATTGCTCAACAGAGAGCTCCTGTGCTAAATAATAAATAATCTTTCTTTGACTACATGTCTATGTATTCAATCATACTGAAAACTATCGTCACATAAAATGGTGATCAATTCAAGCTACTGGATTTTTCTAGGTAGTTGTAGTTCAGCAGGAAGTGAGCAAGGCTATCTTTCTTTCCCCTCTGACTAGAATTTAACATGTATATGTGCTGGAAATCACAGAATAATGAGTTCCTTGTCTATGGACTATATGTATAATCGAGAAAGGCCATGCTCTGTCCGCTTCACCAAAGGGGAATACAATTATTTTCTAATGTCATTAGGATTAGTGTGTTGCAAGGTTATGGGAGAATCTTCCTCATGCTTTGTGGGATTCAATCCATTTCATTCCATCACACCCCCCCAAAGCAGCTATGAAATTGATCATTCCTCACATACTGTTCCACAAAGAAAAGTTGCCCCACCACTGGCTATTGACTCCATCATTACTTCTGGCCATGCATCAAAACAGACTGAGATTTTGCCATTGTTTAACAACTAGTTATACTTCCGATTATGCCTTTTTATGGTTGATAGAAAGCAGTCATAAACAGGTACCTTTCACCTACCAACTTTCCTGATTTTTCAGCTATAATATCTGCCATATTTGTAATTAGAACTTTTTCTTAGTTGTATCTTAACAATAACATATATTTGGCTTATAGCAGTGGTTTTCAGTATTAAATCATGAATATGATAATCTGATAAAAATTATAGTTTATTTCAATCTGGAATTTAAACCAGATTATAGTAATTTATATAGTATTTTAAACTTCTAATTTTAAAAGTTAATTTCAATATTTGCATTGATTTTTGTAATCGCATATAAACATAACTGATTTTAATATTCACCATCAGATTTTCTCTTCTGCAATTTCATGATTCATAAATTACAATCCATTTCTATATACTCAAAAAATGTTTTCAGAAGACATTAAAACTGGTTTTATGATTCCTTACTAGACAAAAAAAATCTATTTTTGTGGTAATCAGATGAGACCTTAGTTGCTTCTGTTCAAAGCAAAAATATTATTCTATTGTCATTAAGCATTGACTACAGGAAGTCAGAGTGGTTTCTTTTGAAGTAATACAGTATTAAACACTCCTCCCTGATGCTTAAATTTTAATATTTTATGTTTTTATTTTTACCATTTAACTAGGATGAAATTTTGCATAAGAGTGATCTCATTTTAAAATGTGGTAAAACCTGACATATATCCACATTATTTTAACACCTAAATATTTCCCTCCACTTTAACCATGTCTTTATTTCTGTTTTATTTCCCTACACATTTTAGATTTATCTGTACATATGTTTTATCTTGTCACTTTTCAACAAATTTACTAATAAATAATTTATATACAATTAAAAATATTCCTTCAAAGAGTTCAGTGAGTTATGCCAAATGGGTATACCTGTGTAAACATTACACAATCAAAACACAGGATATTTTTCTCCACCCAAAAGTTCCCTCATACTAATTTGCAATAGATGCCTGCTACCCTAGGCCATGGTGATTATTTCTGTGTTTCTGTCACTATGAATTAGTTCTGCCTACTCTGGAACCTCACACAACAATTCATGCAGTTAGTTCTGTATTGCATCTGGCTTTTCTTGACAAACATACAGCTGCCATTTGAATTTTCCTAAACATTTTTCTTTATTTTATTTTATTTTATTTTATTTTATTTCTTTCCAGTGTTCCAGAATTCATTGTTTATGCACCACACCCAGTGCTCCATGCAACATGTGTCCTCCATAATACCCACCACCAGACTCACCCAATTCCTAAACATTTTTCTTAACTAATTATTTCCTTTCTCAGCCTATTCTCTTTGCATCTTGCTATTGCCTTGCATATTCTTCATGTTATTCTATCTCATCCTTGCCTATTCCCTTTTATCCTTTTAATTCTTTCTCAGAGTCTCAATGTAAAATTTAGTTTTGTCCATGTCTTTAGCTTCTGCAGCAAATATGTATTTCAGAAATGCTATTTATCTTTAAGAATCATAGTCATGTTTATTTTGTGCTGCCTATTTTTTCACCTAGGTCTAATAAAATTAGTTCACCTAACATTAACATTTTGAATGTTAGTTCAAACTAAGATATAGTCATTTTTCATCATTGTTAAGACTTAATTTCTGCATTTAACCTGTCGCCACATTAAGTCTAATTAGATGCTGGTAAAATCTCCCATATTTGAATGATTAGAGGTTATTTATATTTCCCAACCTAATTTCTATTATTACCATGCCTTCCTGTAGAGAAACTTGGCCAAATCACAGAGGAAATTACTGGTATCTCTACCTCTTATCTTTGTTTCAATACCTGGCAATTAAATTTCAAAAGCTATGCCTCCCACAAAACTATTACTTTATGTCTTCCCACACTCCTTTCTTTCTAGTTCCCCTCTGATAAAGTTTCCAAATTTAGGAAACATAAACTTCAGTTAGATAATATAGTATTTGGAGTCCAAGGAAAAAGATGAGGTTAAAGTCGCTCAAAACACAAGCATGTGGGGTGTCTGGGTGGTACAGTTGGTTAAATGGCCATCTCATGATTTCCACTCAGGTCATGATCTGGTCATGGGATGGAGCCCCACATGGTGCCCCATGTTCAACAGGGAGTCTGCTTGAGATTCTCTCCTTCTTCCTCACCCTCCCCTTCTCCCCACCTTGCATGCATGTGCACTCTCTCTCTCAAATAAATAAATAAATCATTTTTTAAAAAGGCTATATTTTATGGAAGTTAGGAGTAAATATAGAAGTATAGGTAACTCACAGATATTTACTTGCATATCTATCTAATAATGTATTAAATAATTTAAACACCACCATGCTTTAAAAAGCAAATGTCTTTATATTGGAACTCATGATATCTTTTTTTTCTGTACCTGATTATTTTTTCTTTCCTGATTTGGTTCTTTTTTTTTTTTCCTTCATATTTCTGTAGTGATTCTTTTCCAGCTAAGTTATTTTTCCATATAAGTCTTAGAAATATTTTGAAGTAGGAAAACATGCCCTGTGAATTCTGTTTTAATGTCTATATGCAGAAAGTCTAATTATATCTATTCATTCTGAGTAAAACATATTATTGAATCTTTCTCAGTCAAATGTCTCAGATATGGTTGTTATTTCTTGGTAACAGAGTTGAATTATGAGCACACTTAAGTTATTTCTACTTCTAAATAGCAAATTCAAATTACATATAATATCACACACAATAATTATTTGTTAGTACTTAAAATATAAATTTTAAAAGGAAATAATAAAAGGTCTTTTGAAATAATGGAGATCAGTCAATGTTCTCTTTCTATTTGTATTAAATGGACACTATAAATGAAATAATGCAATCTCAAGTACCCATTTGTATGCAAAAAACTGATTTGTATGCACACACTACTCTTCTTCATGGGAGAGATTTCTTAAGGAGCAGGGGTCAATGCAATTTCCAATTAACCTTTAGATAACAAAAAACGTGAAACTCAAAATAAGCTTTTTCTGAATATTAAGACAATATCATTGATAATTTGATAATTTGCTGCAGTGATGAAAAACCTTTAAGACACAAGGTAAAATCTGAACTCCTTTTTTAAATAACAGAATCTAAAAGAAATTTGATTTTGAATTATTTAGCAACAAGTATTCTTTTTATTATGAAGCAATTCCCTTTTCTGCCTATAGAAACATTAGAGAACTAATATATACTAAAGAGTTAATATATAACATTATTAGATGAGATTCTACACTGTCTTTAAGAATTTTATAACTACATTATGAGGAGGAAAAAAATTAACATTCAAGGGCCAGAATAAATTTTTACTGTTCTTGAAAAATTTTACAGTAGATTTAACTAGGTGTCATTATTTTGTATTTCCACAGTGACTTAAGTATCTCCTTCAATGACACACTACCTTCTTAATTATTGGTTTAACTGCTACCCAACTGTAAATCTGTAACAGGACTTTAAACTTTTTAACTTTTAATTACAAAGGGCCAATGAATTTGGTGTATGTTTTAATTCTTAATAACAGTGCACACTGCCTCTAGTTAGGTCAGGGGTTACAGATATTCTATTGTCTATTGTCTATGAGTGTCTAGTGTAATATCTGTTTGACTATTATATCACTGTTAAAATGATCCAAAGTGTAGTTCAGATAAGAAAAACTATCAGCTATTTTATTCTCTTATTAATATCACTTTTCACATTATACTTGTCCTTTTTAACAAAATTTGTTCCTGAAATTTAATTTCTTATATAATGCAGCTGAAGTTTTTCTTTGTTAAGTTTAAACTCCAAACTTGTACCAGGAATAAAAAAGACATACAAAAGAATTTCAAATTCAGTCTCACTTCTACCAGAGCTATTCAAGACCAGACACAGGGTGAAGATGTGTGATAGAAGAGTGTGTTCTTAGACCACTGAATCTTTTAAAGGAAATGTGAGGTTTTGAAAGAAAATAAGGAGCCATATCAAGAGAACTCAGACAAAACTGCAGTCCATCAGACTGGGTTGTTTTCTTTAATTTTCTTTGACATACAAGTTATTTCCTTGTGCCCATTTGGTATTTGCAGCTATAATGATTATAGATACAAATGGCTCAATTGGGAGTACTAGTTAAACTCCAAGAAGCTCAAGTTCTCCTTAATCCACTATGACCTAGAAGTGAGGTTTTTAGGCCATCAAATTAAAGACTCTGGAACAATATTTATTCAGATTCATAGGCTGCATTTATCAATTTTTTCTCTAAACAAGATTGTCTTGGATAAGAGCGGCTAAATAACAAATGTATAAACAAATTCCTCTATAAAAACCGGATTAAGGAAGTTCACCTACAAAACTACAGTTTTGACTTAGAATAATAATGTACTCTAAAATACGTTATGATCTTTTATCTCAACTTAGATAACTTTCTCTATGCTCTTTCATTTATTACAGCAACAAGAATTACAAAAATGTAACTTTTCGTAGGGCAGGTTATTTAAGGAAAAATTCAATATGTGAAAGTATGTCAGTTGAGCCTATCTACTGCACCTTTTTACAATGCCCATGATGGTGTTCTTGTCTTAGTCCCAGCAGTTACTGTGGCCATGACATACAATTTGAGTAATTTAAGGAATATTTCCATATCCCACAAATTATTTCTCCTGAAGGTTTTTCTATCCCTGAAATTCATAAGGATTTATTTAGATTCATAACTAGCACAGATGTCTAGTTGCTTGTCATCAAGTATTAGGTGAATGAATTAAGCAAATATTACATGAGGTAAAACATTACTATATTCTTGATTATTAACTCAATTCAAGAGTTTTCATCAGATACCTATGAGAAGAAAGTGTATATCAGACTACCATGAATGTCTGGGTGGAGGCGAGTAGATTAAAGAGACAGGAAATCAGGAAATCTTTAAGCCTGCAGCATCAATGAAAAGGTTCATATTTTCAAAAGTAAAGAAAGGGGTTTAAAAACCAATAGATTAGTACTAAGATAAATTCAAAATTTTAACTTAAACTAATATTTACCATCCACAAGTGTTTGTAGACTGCATTCTATTAAAAAAAAAAATCCTCCAATTCCAGCTCAGTACCTAAATTTCAGGAAAATTCACAGGAGAAAAGTAATTTGACAAATTGTGAAAATGGAGGATTTGAGGAGTACCACAGCAAGGCAGCTCTCTGCATATATTCTATCTAACAAAATTTGTCTGGAATAATCATTTCTGGTAATTTCTAAGGTAAGGAATTTATGTAGGCCCAGAGTGGAAGTTCAAGGCTATTTTGTATACCTTATAGGCACAACTATTTGAAGTGCCTTCTCCAAAGTTACCCATAAAAGATTTTGAGGTAATCTATTGGCCTTATCACTTTACAGCCTTGCAAATGACAATAAAAATAAAGCAAAAAATAAAAGAATAAAGGAATTTTTTTAAAAAACAATAAAATCACTGTATCTATCATCCATTTATCTATATCTGTATAGATAACACATAATCTAACTACCTATTGCTGAGCAACAAACTACCCCCAAACTTTACAGTTGAAAACAATAAGCATTTATTATATCACAATTTCTGTGAGTCAAGAGTTCTCACAAGGCACAAATTAAACAGTGCTTCTAGTTCAAGAACTCATAAAACTGACAGACAAGCTACAGTCTTATGTGAAAGCTCAATCCGGGAGGGTCCACTTCTGAATCTGTTAGAGGCAGTTAGTTAGAATGCCTGGAGGACAGCGAAGGGGAAGTCATAGCCAGCTACTGGGAAAGTCAGAGGCCTGTCCTGACTTTCAAAACCACAAGAAAACCCGACTTTCAAAACCGCAAGAAGCAAAATCAAACCAGACAGGCCTGAAATGGTGACTACCATGACAGGAAGCCCCTGACCAAATAAAAGAAAGAAAAGGCCTGAAACACTGCTTCCAAGAAACCATGTCTCAAGTTATACTACCTCTTAGTTAAAAACTCTCAATAAAAGCTAAAAACCCAAACCCAAACATGGAGCTCTCTCTCTTGAGTGACCCTCTCTCACATCTCAAGAGTGTACTTTCACTTTAATAAACTTTCTGCTTGTACTGCTCATCTGCTGTGTTGTATCTGTCTTTGAATTATTTCTCATAAAAAGACAAAAACCTTCGAAACATCTTTTACATGGGCTGGGTGAAGGCCTCAGGGCTTGAGGTCTCCTTACCACCCAGCAACAAACTCACGCACATGGCAACTGGTAGTTCTTAGGTCCTCTCTGGCTACTGGCTGTAGACATCAATTCTTTGTCATATTGGTCTCTCTGTAGGGTTGCATATAACCTGGCAGTTTAATTCCCCAAGAATGTGGAATTCAGGAAAGATTGGAATTCTCAAGGCAGAAGCAAGAGTCTTTTGTATTACCTAATCTGAGAATTAACATTCCATAACATCTACAATATTCTGTTCTTTAGAAATGAGTTAATAAAACCACATGCAGCCCATGGTCAAAAGAAAGGGCTAATACAAGGCCATAAATATCAGGAAATGGAGATACTCCTTGCCATATTCACCCACAATAGCACAAAATGAACTATTGGACTATTATTTATTTTATTTTTTTAAAGGGTCATTTAATTGGCTAACAGAAACTTGAAAAAAGGTTCATCATTGTTAGCCATCAGGGAGATTCAAATCAAAACCACATTGAGATACCACCTTACACCAGTTAGAATGGCCAAAATCAACAAGACAGGAAACAACAAATGTTGGAGAGGATGTGGAGAGAGGAGAACCCTCTTACACTGTTGGTGGAAATGCAAGTAGGTACAGCCACTTTGGAGAACAATGTGGAGATTCTTTAAGAAATTAAAAATAGAGCTTCCCTGTGACCTTGCAATTACACCACTGGGTATTTACCCAAAAGATACAGATGTATTGAAAAGAAGGGCCATCTGTACCCCAATGTTCATAGCAGCAATGGCCACAGTCGCCAAACTGGGGGAAGAACCAAGATGCCCTTCAATGGATGATGTGGTCCATATATACTATGGAGTATTATGCCTCCATCAGAAAGGATGATTACCCAACTTTTGTATCAACATGGACGGGACTGGAAGAGATTATGCTGAGTGAAATAAGTCAAGCAGAGAGAGTCAATTATAATATGGTGTCACTTCCTTGTGGAGCATAAGGAATAACACAGAGGACATTGGGAGATGGAGAGGAGAAGTGA
The DNA here is from genome assembly GCF_010015895.1 of Lontra canadensis. Classification (NCBI taxonomy): domain Eukaryota; kingdom Metazoa; phylum Chordata; class Mammalia; order Carnivora; family Mustelidae; genus Lontra; species Lontra canadensis. Next base: position 19,416,942 of record NW_022631012.1, on the reverse strand, counting down.
GATGGGGAATCAGGGGGGGAGATGAACCATGAGAGACTGTGGACTCTGAGAAACAAACTGAGGGTTTTGGAGGGGAGGAGAGTGGGGGTTGTGTGAGTTGGTGGTGGGTATTAAGGAGGGCACATAGTGCCTGGAGCACAGGATGTGGTGCATAAGCAATGAATTTTAGAACACACACACACGCGCAAATTAATCTTTTTAAAAGACTCATTTATTTATTTGTGGGGGGGGCGCAGAAGGAGAGGGAGAGAGATAATCCCAAGCAGACTCTCTACTGAGCATTGAGGCCAACATAGGGCTTGAATTCAGGACCCTGAAATCATGACCTGAGCTGAAATCAAGAGTCAGAGACTTAACAGGCTAAGCCATCCAGGCACTTTATCATTAAAATCATAACTTTGTTACATGGGCTTTTATGTTTTAAGATTTTAGTTATTTATTTGACAGAGAGAGAGAGAGAGATCACAAGTAGGCGGAGAGGCAGGCAGAGAGAGAGGAGGAAGCAGGCTCCCCGCTGAGCAGAGGAGCAGAGAGCCCGATGCAGGGCTTGATCTCAGGACCCTGAGACCATGACCTTAGCGGAAGGCAGAGGCTTAACCCACTGAGCCACCCAAAGACTAAAGGACGTGAACAACAAATATGGATTTTTGAAGAAAAAAACTGCTTTGGGGTCTAGAAATATTTTTACCTCTTTTTTTCCTGTTCATTTCTAGGCTTCCTTGAAAAAATCTGCACGTGTGAAGAGTGCGACATAGTGCAATCAGAGCGTTTTATCATGGCTTTCAGAAAGAAATTACCTCTAAATTATGCAAATTGCCTTAATCAACTGGATAAATATGAGTGTGAACAAAACGTAAAGTGTTGTTGAAAATTCATTGATATGCATGTTATCATATTCATCATTCTTATTGTTAGTCAACGGCCTGTGAGAGCCCCAGGAAAATACGGGTTTCCTGCTTCAATTTCTCTACTCTCGTATTTATCTATGCTTTGTTGTTTTATTATTGATACTGTCAGTCAATTTGACAACAAAGTATATAAAGTCATGAAAAAATAAGTGGGTGTAATATCGTTTGTTGACTGATTATGTAAAGAAGCAGTTTGATAATTTTTATAGTTTTTCAGTTTAATTGACAAAGAAATTGATGTAACTTTCTGGGGAATTTTTATATTAAAAACAGAAACACATAAACACAAACATTTTTTAAAGGAAAAATATGCTCTAAAACAGAAATCTAAATATTAGTTAAAAATTACTTTTGAGATGGTGAAAATATACTGACTAAAGTCACAGATAGGGAAAATATTATTTTGTCTATGATTGCACAAAAGTAATCATTGGAATTAGAAAGGATTTTGTGCTTAGTTTTAGTCACTGTTACCTTCAAATGAAGAAGAATGTGAAGTTCTCGAGAGCAAAATTGCAAAAATGTTATTTATGAAACAACCTCCATCCCATTTTAAAGACTGTGTTTTATCCAAAAATATACCCTGAAATAATGGTTGATTCTAACATTGATTTTTAAATGCCCCTCTCATGCATCTAACTCTATTTCTGTGAGAGAAATTTTATTTTCTGAATTTCACATGTTGATTTTTCCATTTTTTAACTTAATGTTTTTATACAAAAACTTTTCATTTTATACAAAATTTGCTTTATACAAGAAGCAAAATTCTCACATGTATGTATTTTCTTATAAAACTCAAAACTTCCAAATCTTTAGTCATTTCTCATGGAAACTATTTCACAATTTATTCTCTTTTCCTATCTAATTACCCATAGCACATCATTAGAATTAACATGTTTTAAATATCCATAGGGAAACATAATATTCAATACGGACTTTGAAGTTTACAAGGTTTGTACACATTCCTGGCCCTGAAAGAGAATTCTAGCTGCATTTAGAATTCTAATAGATGTAGTCTTGTACACTGTTAGCATGCCAACGATATTGTACATGTTGCAGTAATCAGGGAATGGGAGGACTATAAGGTCAAGAGGTAAACTTGAAATAGAGAAGAAAAATGAGGCTGGAGACAATTTATTAATGGCTCTCAGGTATCGATGTGGCTGGCTTAAACATCATGTTACTTCTACCAGGGCTATGCACTTCCTACATAACAAAATTATTTCTCTTTTTGGCAAAAGCTTTCAAATATGTGTCTTCCATGAAGAAACCATCATGTGCTACTACTACAACTTATATATATCACACAGGCTGACAGTATATTCAGAGATAAGGCCCTTATTCAGCAAATTTTGCCCAGACCTCAGCACTGTATAAATTACCTGTGTATCTGAAAATTATTAGTATTGGGTCTATTTCTTGGGAGTGTGTCCTTTATATAGTTTTTGATAAAGTACTCAACTTGAGAATAGTCTTTTCTTTCCTAGTTTGAGGTTTAAGTTGCATATTTTAGTTACTAATATAATAAAGCAAGTAAGTAGATGACATTTTAGAAGATAAAATTTTTATATATAACATAACCATACACAGAAACATTTTCTTTCTCTTTCTGAAACTTTATCAGACGTAACGCAATAATTTAGGAAGACAAGAAATAGCAATGTAAGATGAAAAGAGAAACTTATAAAGCAGATTTATAAAATACTGCATATTTTCAGTTGGTTCATGAGTACGACATACTTCCTATTAAAGATCAACTGGATTTTGAATAATTTAAAAATTGAATCAGAAGAGACATGATAAAAATACCCTTGTTGACTTATTCATTCAGCAATTTGCAGTTACCCAGCAGCATTTAGCAAGTGCTTCCTTTCATTCTGTGTTGTCTGAAACTGACTGGAAGAATAAGAGTGTTTTCAGGTTTAGTGTTTGAGATAAGGAGCCAATCAAGATTGTTTTTGACCTATGACACATCCCAAATCTGGAGACAAGTCACATGGGCCCCTAAGCAACCAGGGCTGTCTTCTCCTCTTCTCCAAGACATAGCCTGCTCTGTTCTTGGTCTTAAGCACTGAAGTGAAGCCAAGGATCTCAAGGGTCCCCACAGTGGTTTCAAGACTCTGACCTTGGTTTCTACTGGTAGGGCACTGGCCCACACCTTACCTGCTTGACCCAATAAGCTTGTGGGAAGGGTTATGCCCAGTTGTTAGCAGCATGTTCTCCCCTAACTACCATGGGTACCTTCAACCATGCAGCCCAGTAAATACAAATTAATTAAAAACAAACAAACAAAAAAATAAAAACAAACAAGACAACGCAAATTAAACAACCAAACAGTCAGCCTTGAAAGCAGGAACCTATTAGTAGGGATGTGACAGGAGGTAGTGGCACTAATTATCTATATCCTTCTAAGAACAAAGACCATGTTGGTCTTAGAATGGCACTCACATTCTGGAGATCCTCTCAGAGGGTGTTGGTGGCTGGCTGGAGTTGCGATGTGAGTGACGGTTCTCGGTTCAACCTCAGGCTTTTCTTGGACTCAATCTCAACAGCTCATTTCAAGAGGAATGCAAGCTGAATGAGGTCTCACAACATCATTGGATAAGAAGAATGTAATTGTGGTCCATGTTTTTCTACCTAGACTGTCTATCCTAACCTCAGAAATGGCCTTCTTTCAGATTATCACTAGCAGGAAAGGGAGGATGCTGCATCAGAAACAGTGATTCACTTTTGACCAGTGTTTTTATATATAAGCCTAACTCACTTTAAGCAAGGGAATATTTTGGATCACTACTGCTTTATATTACTTTACTAGTAACAAACCAAAGACTGAAAACCTATAGTGAACATTTTTAAAATCTGCTTTCTGAACTCAATAGGATATTCAAAGCTAAATATTTTAAAATTTCTTATGATTACACTCGCCTGAAATGTGTATTGCTTTGATGTTTTGAAGTATGTTTGGTCTTAATTCTAAATAATGACTCCAACAGATAGACTACATAATTTGGCATGTTGTCATCTGCAATTCTGAATTAATTCCTTATATGGTTGCTGTATTAGGTGAGATAATGTATGTTAAATGCTTAGCACAGTGACTGATATAAATGCTCATTGCATGCTTGTTTTGATCATAAATGGTAACTAAAAGAGATCATTTAAGGAATCTCTCTGAACACACATTGATATAAATTTTAATATCTGTGTGCATGAAAAGCCCACACACTTTAACTCTCTGAAAAACCTCAATTGCATATTAAGAAAGTAGCTCACAGTTTTTGCTATAGAAAGTTGGCAATACTGAGGCTGTATTTGGACAGATGTTAACGTGGTGCCTGAATGTCTATGCCCTCTGCAAGGGAAGGCAATGTGAGGGGCATTTTTCAGTTCTCTAAACCTCAGAAAGTCCTGACTGGACTGTCAGACTTGTCTTTACTAAGAGGGAAAATGGCAAGATGGTGTACATGTAGTCTAACAGAGCACTTTATCTTATGACACTCAAAGTGTTTAACAATAAATCCTTCCTCATCCATTCAACAGCAAACATGTAGTTCCCTGTAGTTCAGCAGAGAAAAGAAAAATAACATTCATCATTTTCCCCAAGTGCAGGTTCTATCTGGTAGGATTTGCAACCTATAAGAAACTCATCTTTGATAACTTGACCAGTCTTGCTTGGAATATTTTTTGGTGGGGGGGGGGCTTTCTTACACATTTATCTGAATAATTTCCTTCTTGTTTATGCCATTAACTTCAGGACAAAATCACTTTACATACCGAAAAAAAACTTTACTCTGCACAATATAAATGATTTGTATTTATTTTTTATATTCGTTGATTGCTCTTTAAAGTTTCATTTCTGGAGCTAAGATTTTGCAAAACTTCAGTCTTGGTCAGAAGCAAAATTGTTTTTGAAGGCCCTGGGCATTATAGATATTTGGAGGACATTCATAGCAAACTTTGAATAAAAACAAACACATGAATTCTAAAGATGCAGAGCTAAGATTGAGAAAGAAAAAATATTTTCCTTTTGAAAAAACAATAAAATCAGATGGGACTACTCTCCAAAGAAAAGTAAGGTTTATCTGTATCTCTGCCTGCTTGCTAGTTTTTCTTTTTGTCCATGTTTAGGAAAAAAACAGAAATAAAGATGAGAGGAAAAAATAAAGCAATATGAAGTCAGAGAAAGAGGCAAACCATAAGAGGCTCTTAAGCATAAGAAACAAAATGAGGGTTGCTGGAAGGGTAGGGGGATGGGGTAACTGAGTGATGGACATTAAGGTGGGCACATGATGTTTATTAGCACTGGGTATTATATGAGCTGATGAATCACTGACCTTTACCTCTGAAACTAATGATTCACTACCTGTTAATTAACTGAATTTGAATTAAAAAAAAAAAAAGATGAGTAAACTCACTTTTAGGACAGCATAGGTATTAGAATCAATGATGTTAAACTAGTATCTTCTCTTTAATTAAATACCTCATGTAAAGTAATATTTTCCAACTGAAAACTGAAGATCCTATGAGAAATACCTGTTTTTCAAGGATATCAGAGATACCTATCATAGTCAGAGGTTGGTCACACAGTCAACCAGCACTGAGTCGCTCAACCCTTCATGCTGGGAGTTCACTTCTCATTCTCACCATGACCATGCTTCTGATACATGCCCTTACCGTCCTTCTCGGGGGTACTTCCACTTGTTTTCAAGCAATCTTTCTCAAGCTTTTCTAGTTATCAACTTTTTCTATTATTCTCAAATAATTACTGACACCAATTGTCATTATTTCATGGCTTCATGCTCATTATTTAATCCAATTCAATATTAAACAGCTTCAGTAATTAGCATCTAAGTACCAAATACACTGAAAGATTTTCAGGATTTTCATATTTAATATGGAACCACTCCATCCCTGAAAATGATTTTTGCTATGGTTCTCATTTTCTTTTTTTTTTTTTTTAAGATTTTATTTATTTATTTGACAGACAGAGATTACAAGTAGGCAGAGAGGCAGACAGAGAGAGAGGGGAAATCAGGCTCCCTGCTGAGCAGAGAGCCCGATGCGGGGCTCGATCCCAGGACCCTGAGACCATGACCTGAGCCAAAAGCAGAGGCTTTAACCCACTGAGCCACCCAGGTGCCCTGGTTCTCATTTTCTTATCCATATGTCTGATTTCCTTTTTCCTTTATACTCTGTTTTGTGCCTTAAATGTGCTTGAGTTCTGTCCTCGTTTCATTGTCTAAATACATACATATACATACATACACATATACTTACAAACACACTCTTAGAGGCTAGAAAAAAGTCCAAGGAGGCTCATTTTCAAAGGAGAAAAAATGGGATAGTCCCTTTAAACCTAAAGACCTGGAATTACCCTGAACGTGGTTTATTAGCTGGTGAAACTCAAGTTTGACAGTTAAATAGGCACTGTGCTGGTTGGAGATGGTCAGCTGTGCATATGTTGTGACTATTTTGAAATTATGGCATTCAGGTGCCTCTGCTGAGTATGGGGTAGCTCTGGGAATTAGGCTGCTCAATCATGAATACACTGTTGTCAGAGGACTGTAGGAGGGCCAGGCATCACATTAAAATCATTCTCTATAAACAGTATTATATATTCCCTTGGGCTCAAATAACATACCATTTTGAACTCTACCAAATCTATATTCATACCCTAATCATTTCCTATGTGGTGGAGATCAGAAGTCCTAACTCTCTGCAGGACACATCTATCAGAAATTCACAGATGATAGTGTCCAGAATTGAGCTAAGCTTTTACCTTTTTAACTCCATTATTTTTAAAGCCATGGTATCTTAAACCATTGTGTTATATTGATGGAGGTCTCAGTGATTTGTCCTATATAACTGACCATCCCTGACCTAAAGAATGTTGTGCCATATGAGTGACCTCACAAGCCTGGTTAGTTGACACTGGCTGGCATCCAGGTCAGAACTGGCCCTTCTATGCTAAGAGCTATAAATTTTGCTTCACATCTCCTCTGGTTCCAGGCTGAGCTGGCCCCCAGAGTGGAATCTGGGAGGGGAGACCAGCACACCTATCCCAGGCTCCTTGAAGATGTAAAGACAAGATAACATAGGAATGCAGCTCACATCCAGGCAAATAAATGTTTAATTTCTGACCCCATCATTTGCCCAATAAAGGAGGGGGGGTTGCCTGGGTGGCTCAGCCATTTAGCGTTTACCTGTAGCTCAGGTCATGATCCCAGGGTTCTGCGATCGAGCCCAGCATTGGGTTTCCTACTCTGTAAGAAGCCTGCTTCTCCCTCCCCAACCCTTTCTTGTGTTCCTTCTCTAGCTGTGTCTGTCAAAAAATAAATAAAACCTTTTTTTAAAAAAATATGGCCCTTATGGGAAATGGTCAGTTGGAAGTCTCAGCAGAGGAGAGGATGCTCTGCCCAGGCCTCTCAGTCAGGACTCCAGCCTGGCTCTCTCCACGGGGCTTTCCCAGCTAATGAGGCTGGATGTTGTAAGTGCCTGATCTGATGTAACTCTGTCTTTTTCTTCTTTTTAGTGCTTACCATTGCCCTCAGCTATGTGCAGATTTCCCTTCTATTCTTTCTGTTTCCACTAGGTTTACACTTTATAATACCAATAAAGTGCTTTTCCCTCTTCAAAACCAAAAACACAGCAGTTGTGAATCTTTTCTTTAGAACAACCATGTAATACAGTTTTTTTTTCTTTTTTAAACTTACCTTTATTGAGTCATAATTTTCATGGAATAGGAAGACCAATTTTAAGAGTAGAGTTCTATGCGTTTTGACAAATATATATAAATGTGTGTGTGACCATCACCATGCACAAGATTTAATATATTTCTATCACACCAAAAGCCACGTAGGCATCTACTCCCAATCCTCTGACACCAGAAAAACACTGAAATTATTTGTTACTATATATTGTTTTCCTTATTTAAAATTTCATATAAATGGACTCATATAATATGTACTGTTTGGTACCTTTGTGTTTTGTTCAGTGTGTTTTCGAAATCCATATATGTAGATACGTGCATTAACATCCTTTCATTTCAACATGGAGAAGTACTCCGTTGTGTGCATATACTCAAACGTGTTCACCCATTCATCTGCTAAATGACAAAATAGCCAACTAGAGTGAAGCGGTTATGATCTCTTTCCAAGTCTTAATGTAGATATGTATATATTTTCATTTCTTTTGGGTCAATACCTAGGACTGGAACTGGTAGATCAATACCACTCAGAGATACGTTTAACATTATAAAAGCTGACTGTTTTCCAAAGTGATTTTATCATTTAACCTTCTGACTAGAAATATGTGAGAATCCGAGTTGTTTCAATTTCACCCCATATTTCTGACCAGCAGTCTTTTTAACTTTGCCTTTCGAGTGAGTGGGTCATGGTATCCTACAGTGGCTTTAACCTGCAATCACTGATGACTAATAATGTCGAGCTTATTTGAATTGTTATAAGTTCATACATCATTTTTGTGAATTGTCTTTTAAATTATTTTGCCAATCTAGTGTTGAGATATAAGACCTCTTTACATATTCTGCATATAATTGTCTATTTTTCAGAGATTTTAATTTTTAATTAATAAACTTGAATTTCTCTTTTTTTAATTTATTTTAATGTTATAGATGTGCTTTTGGTGTCAAGCATAAGCACTCCGATGTTCCACATTTCCTTTTCTTGCTAAAACTTCCAGGACAATGATGAAGAGACATGAGGAAGAAAACATGCTTGCCTTCTTATAATCTTAGGAGAAAAGCATTCTGTCTTTCACCATATGACATATGTGGTAAGTATTTTATAGATGTTCTTTACCAACTTGAGGAGTTTTCTGAGAGTTTTTAATCATGAATCAGCATTGGATTTGGTCAAATTATTTTTCTGCATCAAGTGATATGATCATATTAGTTTGGCTGGTTCAGGTGTTGGATTACAGTGATTCATTTTTTAGTGTTAATGTGAGTTTCAAATAAATCCTACATGGTCTAATGTATAATTCTGTTTATATGTCCTTGTGCTCTATTTGCTAATATTGTGTTGAGGGTTTCCATCTGTGTTCATAAAGAATATTACTTTGTTGGTTTTCTTATAATAACTTAATCTGGTTTTATTATTTTTTTTATTTTTAAAGATTTATTTATGCATTAGAAAGAGAGAAAGGCAAAGAGAGAACGAGGGGGAGAGACTCCCAAGCAGACTCCATGCTGAGGGCAGAGCCCTATGCAGGGCTCCATCTCAAAACCCTGAGATCATAACCTGAGCTGAAATCAAGTCAGTGCTTAACTGACTAAGCCACCCAGATGCCGCTGGTTTTAGTATTAGGGTAGTACTGTCATAAAATGAGTTAGGAAGTGTTTCTCTTTTGCAGAAAAGACTGTACAAAATTTGTATTGTTCCTCCCTTAACAATACAATTTGGTAGATTTCACCAGTGAAAACATGTGGACCTGGTGTTTTCTCTTTCCGACATCATGTCTTTGTCAAAACTGACAGAAATTACAACTAAGTTTGCAACTTAAAAAAAAAAAAAATTGGGGGCATCTGGGTGGCTCAGTGGGTTAAAGCCTCTGCCTTCGGCTCAGGTCATGATCTCAGGGTCCTGGGATCGAGCCCCACATCAGGCTCTCTGCTCAGCGGGGAGCCTGCTACCTCCTCTCTCTCTGCCTGTTTCTCTGCCTACTTGTGATCTCTGTCTGTCAAATAAATAAAATGAAATCTTTAAAAAAAATCACTTCAGATCTCTGGTGATTCCAGGAAAGAATGCAGAGTGTATCAAGACAATCTAATTGTATCAAAATTGTATGAAATAATCTCACTAAAGTGGTGGAAGAATAATCTCACTAAAGGTGCTGGGAGAAAATGTACTGACCTAAATAACTTGGGAAATGAGTGGAGTCTGGAGTTTTAAAACTGAAGTTAAAAGGAACTCTGTATAAATAGTGTACAGGGTTTTGTGCCAGCCATTCTGATGCTGCTATACATGTATACTGGAATTGAATAATGGACCAAATGGAAAGTAGATCAGATTTTTTACTGTTTCTCATTGTTGGAGTGGAAATTTACAGTTCAGCAAGGGGAGAAGTCTAGAACAATCCACGTGGTAACAGACCTGAACTGGAAACATTAGTAAGAACTCGTGTTTATCTTAACATCTTTATTGATGACTACATACATAAATAGTTACGTGTGTGTGTGTGTGTGTGTGTGTATAAAATACACAAAGATTAGTGTATTCACATGTATTTCTTTCCTCTAGAGGGTTAAAAAACGATACCCCATTACCAAAAAAGTACAACTGGTTCCCAGATCTTTGTTCCTAATTCCAATATCCAGTAAAAGCAATGAGGGCTCCTTGGAGAAATGGATGATTGTAGGTACGTGGCACAAAATATACAGAGCATAGAGCATCTTTTAGTGACAGAATAAAAAGAAAATACTAAAAATCAAACAAACAAATATTGTTGGGTATGTCAAGGGACACTAGAGCCAACTAAAAGAGTTTCCAATACCCAAAGGTAGAATGATTGGAGCAAACAAAATAAACAGTATTAGATTATAACCCAAATTATAATATAAATATTTGTGAATGATTATTTATATAATTAAACAATTGAATAAATTAATAAGTGGGGTAAGAGACAAATTTTCCAAATAAAGAATTCCAAATAAATCATGCAGATACTCCATGCTAAACAGGGAGGGCATAACTCCCTGTATTTTAAGTGTAGAAATGTAGTGACTTCCTTTTAAAGAGTACAGTATGAAAACGGGAACAAACAAGAGTACCTTCAGGTAGAGAAATCTGACAAACACTATTTCAGCCAATATTCAGAACCAAAATTAACAGTCAAAAGTCATCTTGATAATATGCACCCCTGATACAATGTAAGGAAACAGAACTTTAAATGTGTGATTTCCTCCTTAAAATCCATACCTGAGTCTATCTGTAAGAAAAACACCAGCTAATTCCAATAAAAAGAAGTCCTACAATATACCAGACCACCACTCCTACAAACTGTCAAAGTCATCATAAATCAGAAAAGTCTGAGAAACTGTTGCAGCCATATGGAGCCTAAAAAAGACATGATAACTAAATATAACATGGCATCCTGAGTGAGATGTTGAAACAGAAAAAGAACAAAACTAAGGCAATATGAATAAACTATGGACTTTCCCTAATAGTATATTAGTTGGCTTCATTAGTTGTAATAAGTATACCACACTAAAATACATAATGTTAATAATAGGGCACAATGATTGCAGGCATATATGGGAATTACTGAACTATCTGCTCAATTTTTCTAATAATAAAAATAGCATGGGATTAACTGGTTACTTTTAAGTAATATTGAATCAACATAATCAACATAATATAAAATAGTGAATTTAAAAATGATACATGATACCTGAGACACTTCTCCAAAGAAGACATACAAATGGCTAATAGACACATGAAAAAATGTTCATCATCATTAGCCATAAGGGAGATTCAAATCAAAACCACATTGAAATACCACCTTACACCAGTTAGAATGGCAAAATTCACAAGACAGTAAACAACAAGTGTTGGAGTGGATGTGGAGAAAGGGGATCCCTCCTACACTGTGTGTGGGAATGCAAGTTGGTGCAGCCACTTTGGAAAACAGCATGGAGATTCTTTAAGAAATTAAAAATAGAGCTTCCCTATGACCCTGCAATTGCACTACTGGGTATTTACCCCAAAGATACAGATGTAGTGAAAAGATGGGCCATCTGTACCCCAATGTTCATAGCAGCAATGGCCACAGTTGCCAAACTGTGGAAAGAACCAAGATGCCCTTCAATGGACGAATGGATAAGGAAGATGTGGTCCATATACACTATGGAGTATTATGCCTCCATCAGAAAGGACGAATACCCAACTTTTGTATCAACATGGACGGGACTAGAAGAGATTATGCTGAGTGAAATAAGTCAAGCAGAGAGAGTCAATTACCATATGGCTTCACTTCCTTGTGGAGCATAAGGAATAAGACGGAGGACATTGGGAAATGGAGAGGAGAATAGAGTTGGGGGAAATTCGGAGGGGAGATGAACCATGAGAGACTGTGGACTCTGAGAAACAAACTGAGGGTTTTAAAGGGGAGGGGGCTGAGGGTTGGAGTTGGGTGAGCCTGGTGGTGGGTATTAAGGAGGACATGTATTGAATGGAGCACTGGGTGTGATGAATAAACAATGAATTTTGGAACACTGAAAAAACATTAAAATTAAATTAATTTTTTAAAAAATGATACATGTAGGGACACCTGGGTGGCTTAGTCAGTTATGCACCTGACTCTTGCTTTGGCTCAGGTCATGATCTCAGGGTCTTGAGATCAAGCCCCCTGTAGGAATCATGCTCAGTGGGGAGTCTGCTTGGGGATTCTCTTCCTCTGCTCCTTCCCCCACATGCTCACTCTCTCCTTCTCTCACTCTCTCTCATTTAAATAAATATATTTTTTTAAATGACGCATGTATTAGATATTATAAAAACCTTTTTTTCTTAACAGACTGGAATATTTATCAAGGTATTTTTTTTTCCATTGCTTGGTTACTACTAATATGGTTAATTCTTAAGGAATTGGCATGTATTTCACATTCTATATCTAATCACCTTTACCCCACAAGCCTATATAATTATTAGACTAAAACATTAATCAGTGTTGCAGGCAAGCTTAGCATTCAGAGCTGTTACTGAAAGTTAATTAAAAAGAAATTAACAATAAAATTTTATTTAATACTATGTTAAAGTTACTATCTGTAATTAAAATATGATTTGCAGAAAGAATAAAGAAGGAGGCTTTAAAAATAGCTAAAAATAATTTTCAGTCCTTCCACATATAATGTAAAGGTATAAACTGCTTTTATCAAAGGTACAAATATAGTATGATTTTTTTGTTTGTTTCACTTGCATATAAAATCCATAGGGCATATCTTCTTTCTAAAACACACCATAATACATTTTATGAGCAATCAGGACACTTTCCAGATAGTTATTAGCATTCTGCAATTATTCAACTAGCTTCATGGAGGCTAACAGAAGCAACTTTTAGTTCTCAAGGCACAAATAACACATTTCAGTGTGCACATTTCATTTATAACAGAAGATATCACAGAAAGCAGAACAAAATTTAATTAACAAAATTTATCACTATTGTATTAGTTTGATAAGGCTGTCATAACAAAATATCACAAACTGGGTAGCTTACACAACAGAAATTTATTTTCTCACTATTTTAGAGAAATCCGAGATGGAGGTGTCAACAGGTCTGGTTTTTCCTGAGATCACTTACCTTGGCTTGCAGATAGTTGACCTCTAGATACCAACACATTGGGATCAGGACATCAATATATGAACTATAGGGGGACACAATTAAATCCATAACATTTATCAAAATTGAAAATAAAAGTTTTGCCATTTTAAGAATTAAACTAGACTGTAATATTAGTTTTCATTGAGGAATTAAACAATGATTCCAATTTCATTTTGTTTTGTTAAGGTTTTACTTATCATCTAGTTTCAAATGTTCAATCACCAAATAATTTTTCACATATCCACTCAAAGTAAAATGTTCTTTATTCATTAAACCTCTTTATTTCTCTACCATTTTTTTTTTTTAAAGAGAGGGTCAGGAGGAGGGGCAAAGGGAGAGTGAGAGAGAGAATCTTAAGCAAGCTCTATATCCAGTGTGGAGCCAGACTCAAGGCTTGATCTCATAACCTGAGCTGAGATCAAGAATTGGATGCTTAACTGACTGAGCCATGCAGGTAACCCACTTTTCTACCGATCTTTCTGACCTTTTCTATCACAGTGCTTTTTATTCTAACACGTTCATGATTTAAGATAAAGAATATAGATATTTGGGGTGCCTGGGTGGCTCAGTGGGTTAAAGCCTCTGCCTTCAGCTCGGGTCATGATCCCAGGGTCCTGGGATCAAGCCCCACATCTGGGTCTCTGCTCAGCAGGGAGCCTGCTTCCTCCTCTCTCTCTCTCTCTCTGCCTGCCTCTCTGCCTACTTATGATCTCTGTCAAATAAATAAATAAAAATCTTTTTTAAAAAAAAGGTTATAGATATTTATCCAGGTGGGCATATTTTCTTCTCCTTCTTCTTCTCCTTCTTCTTCTTCTTCTTCTTCTTCTTCTTCTTCTTCTTCTCCTTATTCTTCTTCTTCTTCTTTTTCTTCTTTTAGTTAGAGAATATGTCATTTCAGAAAATTACTTGAGGGGCACCTGGGTGGTTCAGTTGGTTAAGTGTCTGCCTTCATCTCAGGTCATGATCCTTGAGTCCAGTGATCCAGCTCCACATCATTCTCCCTGCTCAGCGGGGAGTCTGATTCTCCCCCTGTCCCTCCCCCGATCGTGCTTTCTCTCTCACTCTGTCTTTCTCAAATAAATAAATAAAATCTTTTTTTAAAAAAAATACTTGAATGTATTAAAAGGATACACAGTTCTGAAATCAAAAATTGAAATAGATGAGTTAGTCAACTTCAATTTTTTGGCCACAGAAAATGCAAGGTAACATCAACATCATTAGCATCATCATTAACCATAACAACCATGTTTTTATATTTCTTATTCCTATTAGTCATATTTTTTTAAGTTTTCATTTAAATTCCAGTTTTTATTAAATTCCAACATATCGTGTTATATTAGTTTCAGGGGTACCATATACTGATTCAACAATTCCATACATCACCCAGTGCTCATCACAGCAAGTGCACTCCTTAATCTCCATCGCCTATTTCACCCATCCCCCCATCCATTCCCTGATGGTAACTAACAGTTTGTTCTCTGTAGTTAAGAGTCTGTATCTTGGTTTGCCTCTGTCTCTCTCTTTGTTTTCCCCTTTGTTAATTTGATTTGTTTCTTCCATTCCACACATGACTGCAATCACATGGTATTTGTCTTTCTCTGACTTACTTTGCTTAGCATTATACTCTCCAGTTCCATTCATGTAATTGCAAATGACAGGATTTCATTTTTTTGATGGCTGATTATAATTCTATCATATGGAATGATATATTCATCAGTTGATGGACATCTGGGTTCTTTCCATAAATTGTCTATTGTTGATAATGCTATTATAAACATCAGGGTCAATGTGTCCCTTCAAATTAGTATCTTTGTATTCTTTGGGTAAATACCTAGTAGTGCAATTGCTGATCATAGCATAGTTCTCTTTAACTTTTTTTTTTTTTTTTTAGATGGGGGAGGAGCAAAAGGAGAGGGAGAGAGGGAATCCCAAGCAGGCTCCATTCGCGGTACAGAGCCCAATGTGGAGGTCATAGATGTCATCAGGTCAGACCTGAGCTGGAATCAAGAGTCTGACATTTAACCAACTGAGCTACCCAGGTACCTCTACTTTTAACTTTTTGAGGAACCTCCATATTGTTTTCTAGTGTCTGCACCAGTTCTAACCAACAGTGCAAGAGAGTTCCCCTTATTCAAAATAAAAACTTCTACACAGCGGAGGAAACAATCAATGAAACTAAAAGGGAACCTTTGGAATGGGAGAAGATATTTACAAATGGACATATCTAAGAAAAGTTTAGTATCCCAAATATATAAGGAAAGAAGTTATAAAGCTCAACACCAAAAAAATGATTAATCCAATTTTAAGACATGAATAGGCATTTTTAAAAAGAAAACATACCGATAGCAAAGAGATACATGAAAAGATGTTAAACATCACTGATAATCAGGGAAATACAAATCAAAACTAAAGTGAGATATCACCTTACACCTGTCAGAATGGTTAAAATCAACAACACAAGAAACAATAGGTTTTAGAGAGGATGTGGAGAGAGGCTTCATATATTCTTGGAATGTCTCTGTATATGCCAAAATTTTTCCAATATTATTTTCAAAATAGAAGGCACAAAATAATCAGCCTTTTCCTTGTATACCCAATTAAAAAGTATTATTATTAGTAGTAATAATAATAGCAGTAGTATTTATACTTTAGAAAAGTTTATTTCAATTTTAGAACTTATTATTGTAAATGTTAGGGTATGATTGTGGTAAAACTTTAGAATAGGTGCTATAGTCTCAATATTTGTGTTCCCCAAAATTTATATGTTAAAATTCTAAGGCCCCATGTAATGCATTAAGGAGTAGAGTCTTTGGGAGGTGCATAGGTCATGAGGGCAGCATGAGGGCAGAGGCCTCATGAATTAATTCAATGCCCTTATAGAAGCCTGAGAGATATCTATTTCTCTCACCCCTTCCACCATGTAAGAACACAGTGAAGCTGTTGGCACTGCAAAAAAAGAAGGCTCTCAACAGAACCCAAACATGCTGGCACCTTGCTCTTGGATTTCTCAGTGCCCAGAACTGTGTAAAAAAATTTATGTTGGTCATAAGCCACATAGTCTGTGATATTTTGTTACAGCAGTCTGTAGGGATGACCTAGTTATTTTTCATAGATTAATTACACTCTTGTCTCAAAAAATTTGTGCCTAAAAACTTAAATCTTCTTGGAATTGACAATTCTCTTACACCAGTTTGTTTTTGATGATTCATTACAGAGTGGATTATTATGATGGTATATTATGTTCATTGATGTAAGTGTTTTGTGTCAAATCAGTAACAAATTTAAATATTTTTCTATTGTTTACATATGATCCAACATTCATTATTCAAATGTATCTCTTGTCTTCAATGAATTATTGAGTTTTTTTATAATATAAAAATGGTTTGCTTCTATTTGCTTCTCAACTTCAAAATAATTCCTATTTCTGTTATTGTTGATTTTATCACTTCTGCTTTATATTTTCCCATTATATTTTTATATGAAAATTTCTGTCAGTTCTATGACAAATAAATGAAACAATGAAACAAAACACTATCATTTACGTCTATATAAATTATAATTCTTCAATTTCTCACTTATTTTATCAAAATATACCAAATTCTTGCCAAATTGATCTTAAAAATATTTTAGCTTTATCCACAACTTGAATAAACATTTTGCATCTCATTTGAATATCTGTTTCTCTTCCAAATCTTTAAAAATATAAGTTTAAGTCTCTAAAATGCTGCCTTATGCATATTGCAAGATTTGGAGAACTTTATAACATGCAAACTATATCATTACATTTACCCATTAAAAATTCAACTTCAAGTGTGTTTAAAATACTTCTATCGCTGAACTGAAAATTATACATAATTATTTCAAAATACCAAAGTAGTCAACAACTTTAGGAGCTGTGCATTTTCTTCAACAAGATTTAAGCAATGAGCTATGCACAACACATATTATGCATGATTATTAAAGTTTTAAAAAGTGCATCAGCCCTTTCTATTTCTATTTCTATTCTATTTCACATTTCAAAACAGTTTTTTTGACACTTGATTGGCAGAGAATATTGTTCAAAAGCAGGTTACAGTCACCAGAACTTGGGTGAATCAAGTCACAGATAGTTTTCTTTAATGAAATTTTAAAAACCACTCAGAGAGTCTTCTGTTAGATAATAGGTCACAAGACTCTCCCACTGGTCAGAAGTTTGTGCACAAAGTCATTTTATTGCTGATTTTTTTTTTACTATATCAATTAATTTTGTATTTTTACATATTTTTTATTAATTCTTGGGGACAAATAAATCCCTTTTTCCAATTTAGTAGTTTTCCAGATGTTCATGCAACAATTTATCAGATTCAGCATTTATTTAAATGTTTGTTATTCTGAAAACCATGCTTTTGGAAAAATCTATTTTGCTATCAAAATAACAGTAATTACTGCAATAACTATTTTTTAGACTTTCAAAATAATATTGAATGCTTTCTTTTATTCATTCTTAAAGATTTTGGTCTAGTGAATTATGCTTGATTAATGTATAATCCAAATAAGCACAACCTTCCATACTCTAAGGAGTCTTCCTATCTTTTGAAGATTCTTTCTATACTCATTTGGTCTGAAAAATCACCTGAAATATTGCCTGTCTTGTTAAAATCAGTTTACAATTTCCAATGGTAAAAAGACAACCTCTTCAATGGATGACTTTGGGAAAACTGTACAGCAACATGCAGAAGAATGAAAATGGACTACTCTCTTACACCATAGACAAAAAATAAATTCAAAATGGAGGAAAAACCTAAATGTGTGACAGAAAACCATCAAAATCCTAGAGGGGAAAAGAGGCAGCAACCTCTTTAACCTTGGCTGTAGTAACATCTTAGTAGACATGTTGCTAGAGGCAAGGGAAACAAAAGCAAAAATGAAATATCAAATTTCACCAAGATAAAAAGCTTCTACACAGTGAAGGGAACAAAACTAAAAGGCAAACTACCGAATGGGAGAAGATATTTGCAAATGACATATATGATAAAGGGTTAATATCTGAAATCTATAAAGGCCATATCAAACTCAACACCCAAAAAACAAATAATCCAACCAAAGTATGGGCAGAAAACATGAATAGACATTTTTCCAAAGAGATGTATGAAAAGATGTATAACAAGAAAAGATCCTCAACATCACTCATCATCAGGGTAATACAAACCCAAACTACATTTGTCAGAATGGCTAAAATTAACAACAGAGAAGACAACAGATGTTGGCAAGGATGTGGTGAAAGGGGTAGCTTCGTATACTGTTAGTGGGAATACAAAATATAGTGCAGCCATTCTAGAAAACAGTATGAAGATTCCTCAAAAAGTTAAAAAATAGAACTACCCTATGATCCAGGAATTTCTCTATTAGATATTTACCCAAAGAATACAAAAATACGAATTTGAAGGGATACATGCACCTTGATGTTTATAGCAGCATTATCAACAATAGCCAAATTATGGAAAGAGCCCAAGTGTTCATCCACTGAGATATGGATACAGATATCATTATATATATATATATATATATATATATATATATATATATATAATATTACTCAGCCATCAAAAGAATGAAATCTTGCCATTTGCAATGAAATGGTTGGAGCTAGAGTATATAAGCCTAAGTGAAATATGTCAGTCAAAGAAAGACAAATACAGGATTTCACTCAGATATGGAATCTAAGAAACAAAACATGAACACAGGAGAAGAGGGGAAAAAGAAAAAGAAAAAAAAAAAAAAGAGAGGGAGAAGCAAACCATAAGAGACTCTTAACTGTAGAGAACAAACAGGGTCACTAGAGGGGAGGTGGCCAGGAGATGGAATAAATGGCTGATGGCTATTAAGGAGGGAATTCTGTTATTGATGAATCACTAAATTCTAGTCCTAAAACTAATCTTACAGGATATATTAATTAACTAGAATTGAAATAAAAATTTGAAAAAGAAAAAGAAAAAAATTTATTCCAAAATATTTTAAAACTATTCAAAAAAATTTTTAAAAAGCCGTTTACAAACTCATTTTGGAAGTATATTTTTATTTTATTATTATTTATTATGTTTTTGAGACGAATCTCTCATTCACTGTCTATCCTGTTGGAGGTCAAATTATAATCACTGATTTTATTTATTTATTTATTTATTTATTTTTAATCATTTGATTTTACTGATTTTAACAAACAAGATATCTTTCATTAGATATACTGTTGATATACATTATTATTCTTCATAACAAGCCATAATGAAAGAATATGCTACTTTTCAAAGTCAATACATTTTTCAAAATGAAGCTACTGCTAACATTTTTACATTCTCTATTAATTATAAAGTGAGCTTTTTATTTTTTTTCTTTTTTTTGTTTAGTCTTAGTATCCTCATACAAAATTTAAAAAAAAATTCTATAATTGTGTACAGTATGTATATTTCTTTGTGTTTTTCTCATTCTCATGTATTTAGCCTTTAGAGTCACTTGTGTTAAATAGGAATTTTTGCCATTTTCAGGGCCTGTCAGTCTTCTTTCTTTAAGGTTATATTCTATGTCATCTATTGAATCTGTTTTCCTTTCATATTAAAAGTAGCCTGAGTGACGCAGTCAGCGAAGCTTCTGACTCTTGGTTTTGCTCAGATCATGGTCTTAGGATCCTGAGATCAAGCCTTGCATTGGGCTCTGCACTAGGCAAGGAGCCTGCCTAAGATTCCCCCTCTTTCTCTCCCTCTGCTCATAACCCTTTGCTTGTATATTCTCTCTCTCAAAAAAATAAAAATAAATTAAATTAAATTAAATTTCACTGATACATATAAGCAATTTAAGTGAATAAAAAGTCAGGGTGTCTGGGTGGCTCTGTGGGTTAAATGTCTGCCTTCGGCTCAGATCATGAACTCAGGGTCCTGGGATCCAGCTCCACATCAGGCTCTTTGCTCAGTGGGGAGCCTGCTTCTCCCTCCCCCTCTGCCTACTTGTACTCTCTTTCTTTCTGTGTCAACTAAACAAATAAAACCCTTTAAAAACTTTTTAAAAATGAATAAAAAGTTGACACTATGAATGTATGTACAACAGCTTACTAATTAATATGTGTAGGATTTTTTTAACTGTGAAAATTGCTCCTTCAAGTGATTTTTACTATGTTTATTATAATTTTGTGTGTTGGGTGCCTGGGTGGCTCAGTCAGTTAAGCATCTGCCTTTGACTCTGGTTATGATCCTTGGGTCCTGGGATGTGGCCCTGTGTCTGGCACCGTACTCAACAGGGAGTCTGCTTCTCCCTTTGCCCCTGCCCCACTCATGCTCTCAAATAAATAAATAAATAAATAAATACATACATTTTTAAAAAAATAATAATTTTGTTGGTTGCTCCATGTAGAACCCTAGATAACTTTAAGATAATTCATCAGATACTAAAGACCAATCAAGTATACTAGGATACATAAACCATGAACTTTCAATGACAGACTTAATTCCTAGTTGTATACTGCTGTGCATTATTCTAAGCACCAGAATATTGATGTTTTCTTCTGCATGATTCCAACAAAATTTTAGAGGTTTTTTTTTTTACATTATGCTATATATCATATTATTAGGTACATTCCTATGAGAAGAAAAACTCCATTTTAGCTAAGCTTATAACTTCTGCTTATAGTTTTATATGTCTGATGACAAAAAGGATTTTCCACAAAGTAGGATTTTTTTTTCTCCTCCACCACCCACATCTTTTCCATATTTTGTGTCATAAGACAAGTAATATTAGGAAAACAGCCTAACCTGCCCTGCATATTTTTGCCAGGAGTCTGGGTGAGTCTGTATTGTGTGCAAAGTATTTGTAGAAGTTATTTGTATATCAGGATGCCTTCAAGTAAACCAAATATGCATGCAAAGTATTGGGAACCACACTACTATCTCTCATTAAATCAAACCATACATATGCAAAATCCCGATTACACTTAACCATACCAAGTAAAGGTGGCCACTTCAATCATACCTGACACAAAAAGTAACTGTGACAGAAGTCAGAAAGTGACAGGATAACAGTCTAACCAAAACACTTGATTAATTTTACAAAAATACATGAACACATCTTTCTCTGACTTATTTTGCTTAGCATTATACTCTTTAGCTCCCATAGCATAAGTGGAATGAATGAACAAAGGGGAAAAAGAGAGAGCAAGAAGCAAATCAAGAAACAGACTCTTAACTATGGAGAAAAATCTGACAGTTACCAGAAGGAAGAGGGGTGAGGGGTTGGATTAAATAGGTGATGGGGATTAAGGAGGGCACTTAATGAGTGCTGGGTGTTATACGGAATGTTGAATCACTATACTGTACACCTGAAACTAATATTACACTATGTTAACTAACTGGAATTTCAATAAAAACTTAGAAAATAATACATGAGGACGTGGAAACATTTTTAGGTCCCAAGTCATTGAAAGGACTGGTGTGGAACACAAAAATAAGTAAAAGAAGGTAAATAAAAATTAAGTTAATTATTTTCAACATAAATTCACCTTCTCAAACAGTGCTGTCAAAAAGTGTTTTGTTATAAACACCCAAATATTTATAGCAGCAATGTCCACAATAGCCAAACTATGGAAAGAACCTAGATATCCATCAACAGATGAATGGATAAAGAAGATGTGGTATATATACACAATGGAATACTATGCAGCCATCAAAAGAAATGAAATCTTGCCATTTGCGACGACGTGGATGGAACTAGAGGGTATTATGCTTAGCGAAATAAGTCAGTCGGAGAAAGACAACTATCATATGATCTCCCTGATATGAGGAAGTGGAGATGCAACATGGGGGCTTAAGGGGGTAGGAGAAGAGTAAATGAAACAAGATGGGATTGGGAGGGAGACAAACCATAACTGACTCTTAATCTCACAAAACAAACTGAGGGTTGCTGGGGAGAAGGGGGTTGGGAGAAGGGGGGTGGGGTTATGGACATTGGGGAGGGTATGTGCTATGGTGCGTGCTATGAAGTGTGTAAACCTGGTGATTCACAGACCTGTACCCCTGGGGATAAAAATATATGTTTATAAAAAATAAAAATAAAAAATAAAAAAAAAAACACAGAAATCCACCACAAAAAAAAAAAAAAAAAAAGTGTTTTGTGCTCAGAGAAATAAAATATTGTAAAATGTTAGAAACTGACCGGATAATCAGAAAAGCCCTCTTAGGGTAAGAGATAGTTTAACTGCTCTCTAGATGATTAAATAGTGTCAACAATGACTGATTCATATGGAAGAACGTTCATTGTCTATGGAATCAGTAATGTAAACACCCACAGACTGTCCTCAGAATCTAAAGAAGTCTAGACAGATGAGGAGGAAGAGAAGTCAGTAGAAGAAATGACAGTGATAAGACATGGGTCAGAATATGTCACAATATGTCAGACTATGATAAGCCACACAAAGAAATTTTGGAAAGGAAGGCACAGTGACCCAGTCAGGGAGCTGAGGGGCTTTACAAGAGTGTGGTAGTAATGATTAGACCACAGAATTTCAGCTACATTTAGTTATTAAAGTTACTAATTTCCCAATTTGGTTCCGAATTACTTTCAATTGGAGTCATGGATAGAATGTAAATGAAAAATTACAAATCAAATTGAATGTACCACATGTAATGTAATTTTCCTGTTAATATTGCTCCTGTATATTCATGCCAATTTTTTTCACCACTTAAGCATGATTTTATTTGCTTAAAATTTTTATATACTCCAAGTCTGTATTTATGTAATATCGGACCCAATGTTTAGTAAAAGTGAAAAAAATGTATGATAAAATTAAATGTTCAAAAGCTAATTCTAGATGGCATCTAGTCTTTTGCTATAAAATGTTAAATGGAAGAGCCAAGTTAAATTTGAAAAGAAAATTACATAAGAAGAGATAAATAATATAACTTCCATGCTTTTCACTGTACTAATGCTATATTCTCCAAGGTAATCAATGAGATAAACATAAAATCTAATACAATTTTATCAATGAATTACATTTACTAGGTAAATGGCATGTGAGTAAACACTTGAAACAAATGAAGGAATGATACATGAGGATAACTGTGAAAGGTTTCCCAGACAGAGGGAACAGCATATGTAAAATACCTAAGGTAGAAACCACTTATCACATCAAGGAACAATTAAGAGATGTGTGTGATACGTTAGAGAAAAGGAAGATGTATGAAATCCCCCTCTTGCAAGTGCTGTTTTTCAATAGTGTTTAGCTCAAAATAACCCTTCTGTCAAAACGACATATTTGGGGATTGCATATTCTAACACCTTGAGAAAAAAAATACAAACATACAGAGCAGTGAAAATTAGACATATGAGAAAAATGGAGTTAGAACACTAGGTAAATGAGGAAACACTTAATAAATTTAGAAAAATTTTGGTTCTATTAACAACTCAAAAATAATATTCAGTCATTATTTTATACCCTACAGTAAATCTTTTCTAGTTGACACAAAGGCTTGAATATTGACATCAAAATCTTGGAGTGATGAAGAGTTTCTCAATACAATGCAAAACCCATAACCCAATTTTTTAGTAAACAAATTTTTACCCAAACTAAATGTCAGAATATTAGCGAATCAAAACACCAAAATGAAGTAAATAGAAAAACTGCAACTTGGGAAAACATAGAATGCTTATAGTTAGTTAATGGTTAATATCTTGAAATTATAAAGAACTCCTAAAAAAATAATTAAAATACATACAAATCCATGCGACAAAGTAAAAAGCATATCCAAGAATTTCTGGGAAAGAAGGAAAACCCAGCAATAAACTCACCATAAAGGTAACCAGCCTTATTAATAACCACCAAAAGAGAAAATAAAAATATATTATTTAATCTTAACGAATTTTCCAAAAGTTTTGAAAGTCATAATGTTAGGTGTTGATGAAGATATAAAGCAAAAGTTTTTGGTTTTGGTTTTGTTTTTACAAAAGTCTAGATGGAGTTTAAACTACTACAATAATCCAGCGATCTTATTCTTAGGTATTTACCCCAGAAAACTCTTATACATTAGCTCCATGGACAAGTTCACCTATGTTCATAGCAGCATTATTTGTAAGAGTATTTGTAAGAGTAAGAGTAAAATCCCCAATTTAAGACAATTGGGGATTTGTAGAAATCCCCAACTGTTTTAAAATATTATGGTATAATCAATCACATAATGAAATACTCTGCAGAACTGAAATTAAGAAACTATAGCTACATTGACATGGGTGAGCTCCTTCAAAAAATATACTGTGCCAAATAAAACAAAACAAAAAGCAATGTGTAAAAAAATAAATAAATATATACATAGAACATAGTAGAGTTTAAATACATTTCAAAGATTCCCAAGACCGAAAAATAAAATGTCTAGGATGGAATTCTTATGTGGTAAAACCATGGAGTTTTTTGGGGGGAAAAATGGTAGTGGCATAGTACTTATCTGATGGTGGAGTTCAAATATACTAGTATCTTATCCTATTAAGTTATTTTGTAGACATTTATTTTATTTACTTTTATAACTTGCATTTCTAGAATCTATCTATAATTTTAAAAGAATTAAATATCTCGAATAAAAATTTCCTTGAAATAACTATGGAATTTTATTTTAAAATAAATAATATTTGATATAAAAAGTTTTGCTTAATGATACTTATTTAACTATACTGGCAACAGGTGAGGTTGCTACTTGCCTTCATATCTTAGAAAGTGGAGTATAACTTTGGAGATACAAGATAACCAAATGTGTTAAAACATCAAGAAAAACATGAGGTTTTATTTAATCACATAATCAAAGTGTTTTGTTATTTGACAGTGCTTTTCATTAAGGCTAAATTGAGAATGCTACAGAAGGTCACACATCTGTTCTTCGCAAATGCATTTGCTACCAAAAACGAAGGAAAAAAAAGATTTAAAAAATAGAAAAGAATTGTTTTTTTTAAATATCATGCATAAAACTGAATTAAATCATTTATACATAAAAATTATATAACTATAATTATATAATCTTCTTTCTCAATTTATTTTATATCCTAAAATTTTGAGGCTCTCAATTTTTTGCTATGTAACTTTCTGGTTGAAAGTAGGATTATTCAAAAATTGGTTAGAAATTCAATAGTATAAGTTACAGTTTGAAGTTAGAGAAATGTGGAATTTTTATTAAACATAAAGAACCAACAGCTATGCTTCACATGTTAAAAGAGAGTCACCAAATTGATCCCACAATCAAAGGGAGGCATTTACACAAAATCATAAACACCAGGAAGAGGATATCTTTGCAGGACACCATGGAGATTCCATTCAATGAGAATGTATTTAGTACTTTCAGGCCAATATATTTAACAAATTAGAACAGACAGCATTAAAACAAAAAACAAACAAACAAAAAAACCTCCTTTATGAATTCAATAGATTAAAAATACAATCAAAATTTTCCCAAAGAAATGCCAGTCTTAGATGTCTTAATTGGTGAATAGTATCAAACATCTAAAGATGAAATGACACAAATTGTACATATATTATTTCAATTTATCATTTTTAATATAGCATATCCCTGATACTAAACCAGATAAAAATATCACAAGAAAAAAAAATTAAGCAATATCTCTCATTAACAGTGTCTCAAAATTCTTTAACAAAATAATAACAAAGCAAAACCAGTAATACATAAACAAATGTGGTTTATCCTGACAATACAAGGTTGCTTTAATATTCGAGAACAATGATAAAAGAAAAGTCTCCTTTGCAGAAAGGGTTCCAAGTAGATCTGCCCTCAAGCGGAGCAAATTCCTCTCTCCTTAAGTGTTTTTGCACATAGTAGTTTCTTTCCAGGAGTGCAATATGGAAAGGGGACAGATAGGTAACTTTTCAGTGGAGAAACATGAAAACTACCTTAGCCAGGTGATCAAAGTCAACATCCAAAGTGATATGCCATGTTGATACTATGTTCTTCTGGCAATAGGCGATGTAAATAGCACTTTACCTATGTACTCCTCCTCCCCAAAACCCAAACCTTGTCTAATGATGAGAAAAACATGGGACAAATCCCAATTAGCATCATTTTACAAAATACCTTGCAATTAGGCCTCAAAATTGTCAAGGTCATAAACAAAGGAAGTCTGAGAAAACATTCAAGGAAAGAAGAGAAGATATGACAACTAAATGTATTGTGATATCTTGGAAGGAATTCTGGAAAAGAAAGCAATGTTAGGTATAAACTAAGGAAATCTGAATGAAGTATGTTTTTTAATTAAAAATATTGTATCAACATGTTTATTAATTATAAAAAAATTGCAAAGTAATAATTTAAGATATCAATAATATGGGAAACTGATTAGGGGGTAGAAGGAGTTCACAGCAAGTCTTCCCAAAATACACCACTTGGCATGTGGACCATTTTGAGCTAAAGGTACATAAGACCCTGAAGGCTCAAGAGAAACTCTTGCCCCTCCCTTATCTACCTAGAAGAATGTAAATTGGGATCTTTCCTACACTTAGAGTTATTACCAGATATAAATTTTACCTGAGTATCCCATATATGGGTTCTGTATAGCAAGGCAAATATCTAATTACCAAATATCTGAACTTACTGCCCTGTGAACTACCCTCCTCCCTTCTGAAGCCCCAGACCCCTCTCCCTTTCCTTAGCTGAGAATGTATATATACCTCATTTCTTCTTTTAATCTCTCATGTATCTGGGGAAATTAAATTTGATTTTCTCCTATTAATCTGTCTCATGTCAATTTAATTCTTAGATCAACCAGAAGAAACTTTGAAGAATAAATTTGTTTTCTTCCCAAAAGAGTGCAAGGAAGCTCTGTACTATCTTCATATCATTTATGGGGAAAAAAAAGACCCCAAAACTTCTAAAAATTGTTGTTTAAGAACAAATTTAATTCATCAATTAAAAGAACAAAAAATAAAATCATAAAAATGTGAAATATGATTTAGTAATAGAGTATATTGTAATAAAAGTCATAAAATAAAATGACAATTTGAAAAGATTATTTGAAAAATCTATAGCTAACATAAATCTAATGCTAAATGAAGTATCCTTTTCACCTCACATCAGAAAATAGGCAAAGATACCCACTTTCACATCTAAGATTCAATGTTTTACTGAAGTATTTGTATAGTATGATAAGAAAAATAAATATATGGATAAAAATTCAGAAACTTAACTCTTCTTATGAATGACATCATTTGTGAAATTCAAAAAAATTAAAACAAATGAAAAAACCAACTAATTCTAATAAATGAATTTGACAAGATGGTTAGATATAATATATATATAATTTATAGAATAAAAATAAGGTATATTACCATCATGACCATGGGGGAAAGCAATTATTTCTTATGACAGAATAAGTGTTCTGGTAGACGGAATAATGGCCACTCAAAGATATACATGCCCTAATCTCTGGAATCTGTTAATATGTTACCTTAGATGGAAAAAGGGATTTTGAAAATGTGATTAAGAATCGCAAAATGAATCTATGGCCATACCGCCCTGAACGTGCCCAATCTCGTCTGATCTCGGAAGCTAAGCAGGTTTGGGCCTGGTTAGTACTTGGATGGGGAGAATCTCAAAATGAGAAAATTATGCTGGATTATCTGGCTGGACCCAAAGTCATCACAAGGATGGTCTGAGCAGAGTAGATGTGACAAAGGAGAGGCCAGAGTGATTCAAGGAAGGAACAGTGCCTCATCTAATGCCAGTAACCTCTAGAGGAAGCTGACAAAGTGAAGGGCATGGATCTCCCCCTAGAGCCTCCATCATGAAAACAAATCTGCCTCTAAATTAGTCCTTCTGACTTCCAAACATGCAAAATAATAAATTACTGTCCAGAGCATAAAAATACTCCTATAACTCAATAATAGAAATTAGAAACAAACCAATAAAAAATGAATAGTATAAGAAGATGTATAATGGCCAACATGTATACATGATAATATTTTCAGTATTATTTAAGAACAATAGCCAAAAAACCACAACTTTTAAACTGTAATGTGATACCTACCCTACAACCAACAATTCCATACCACGGTATTTGCTTTATAAATATATGTTCCTCAAAACGAGGTAAAAAATGTTCATAGCAGTCACATATTAGAAACTAGGCAAATTACATAATTATAATAAATAAAATATTACACAATATTAAAAAGAAGTGAAACGTTAACACATATAGCAATATGGATTAATCTCAAAAGAATTATATTGGGTGAAAGGAATCAGGCATAAACATAATTTATGATTGTACTCTGATTAATTTAAGAACACAGGCAGAAGTAATATGTCGTGATATAAATGAGTAGTGTCTCCCTTCTGGAATGTAGGTGATTGTAGAGGGGAGGAAAAATGATTTTCCCTTTACCTTTCTAGGTTCTTGGTTGAGATCCCTCTATAATGAAAGACAGATTAATAGGAGAAAAAGAAATATAACTTTAATAACAAGTATACCTTCTTATACATAGGAAATAGACTGAAAAACTGAGTTACTCCTCAAAATGGCCTAAGCCACCACCTTAAACTCCACCTTCTGCTAAAGACAAAAGCAGTTGTTGAAAGGCAAGGTAAACAGTAATGGGAGGCTAGAGAAGGAAAAGCACAATAAAGGTAGGTTGTTACTATGCAGATTTAGTTCCTAGCCTTCTCCATAAACGTTTCTAGACATTTAATCATCTTTCTCTTGCTGGTAAAAGGATACCCCTACAAAAGATTTCCCTTGTAAATGTAAGTCTCTTACCAAAATGTAATTTCTACTCAGTTTTTTGAGCTTTTCCCAGGTCTGCAATTTCTTAAAAATAATCAGTCTAAAATAACCCTTATGCTAAAAAGCCATATTTTGGGGTGGCAAATTCTGCTCCCCTTCAGCTGTGAATAGACATAAGGATAAGATAATTCTCTGAGTCTGATGGAAATGTCCTATATGTGACTGAAGAGTGAGTTTAATGAGTGTGGAGTCATCAAAACTCACTCAAATGAACTTAAGGTCCATATATTTACCTTAATTATTTAAAAACAGAAAAAGTAGTACTAATCTGAAAAGTGTTTTTGGGATGGGTTAGAGAAGTGATGCTTTTTATTAGAAATCTTGTATTACTTTTATTTTTTAATATTTAATATTTTTCATTATATAAGAAGATTAAGACACATGTAAAAAGTATAGTATCAAAGTAAATTGAGAATGAATTTTGTAAACAGATGTGGTGAGCTTTTACATAAACCACTCTAAAAGGAATAATTGATTTTAAAATTTTATTTTTTCATCCTTTTGCTTTCTCAAGTATCTGGCCTTTGCCCTGGACTTCCCTAGGCATCCGTCTACTTAAAAGAAAATTAAAATTTATTACATATGGAATGAAAGGAGAAAGGCTCAAATGGTATTACATTTTTTTTACATTCTAATTGGATTGTGCACAAGACAATGGGTCTTTGTAAGCCAGGCTTTTCACTTGAGAAAGGATTTTCTAAAGTCTTTTATTCTTCTTTACTATATCAACAGCTGTACTTCAGACAGCTCAAATACTGAAGTTCTTACAGTGAAGCAGGGATGTAGGATTCACCTGTATGAACTAAGCTGAAAAGGACAGAAGAGTGGAAGCTAATTCAACTACCTTCTCAGCTTGAAAGTTTTGAGGGCAAAGAAGAGAGAGAAGTGACTATCTAGGTCCTAATTTCACTCTTTTTTGTTTTTGTTTGAAAAAATAGCAATGCCTTCAATGAGTAAAAGAGGGCAAAGAACAGTTCCACTGCTATCCACGTAGGACCTGAAGAGACCCGTCCATTCACAAGCAACAGCTACCTGTGGTATAGTCACAGCAATTCTGCCCCACAGTATGGTCAGGCAGAGGGAGAGGCTCTAAGGTTTAGCAGTCTGAACTGCTTCTCATTTCTTCAGTAATACACAGAGATTGCGTATGTCTCTGAGAGTCAGAGGGGATCTCCAGCAAGGAACTGCAACAAAGCCAACAACAGGTTCAACCTTAGTCCCTTGTTTTAAGCCCCACCAAGACATAATACCTAACCTAACTGCAGTTGCAGACTCTCCTAGGAGTGTAATTTTAAACCAATCAGTCTGGAAATTCTTGTTCAGTACCAGTGAGGTAATATGTTGATAAGACTCCCTGCTCTTTCCCCTAAGGAAAGGTGACCTTACCTGAAACAATCCTTTCTTTTTTTGCTAATAACTTCCTTGTCCCACTCTTGTTTCTACCTATAAAACCCTTCCATCTGTTATAACTCCTTGGAGCCCTCCAATTTGTTGGACGGGATGCTGCCTGGTTCATGAATCATTGAATGAAACAAATTAGATATTTACATTTACTTAGTTGAATATTTGTTCTTTAACAGAACCAAGGTGACACCAAGTCAGCATAAGGAAAACCTATGCAAATGACTGAAAATTGTTTATTCTAATTAGAGATGGTTTGCAAAAAAAGACTAACTTAATTATTAAAGATATTTCATAACTTGTGCAATCCAATATGGTTTTTTTTTCCTGTAGACCAATGCATAATGAAAATATAAGAGGAAGGCCAAATAAACCATGAAAACTTTTGTTTTTAATAACAATCTTCTTCACATCTGAGTTTTAATACAGGTAAAGTCTGTACTCACTATACCCCCATTTTTAACCTCACATTCCGTACATATCATTTATGATACATAACCTCTTTGTTTCTACCCCTTTTTTTAAAAAAGATTTTATTTATTTATTTGACAGACAGAGATCACAAGTAGGCAGAGAGGCAGGCAGAGAGAGAGAGGGGGAAGCAGGTTCCCTGCTGAGCAGAGAGCCCGATGCAGGGCTCGATCCCAGGACCCTGAGATCATGACCTAAGCCGAAGGCAGCGGCTTAACCCACTGAGCCACCCAGGCACCCTGTTTCTACCCTTTTGTTTGTCTATATTCCTCTTTTTATTCCTTTCTTTGTAATCTGACTTTTGATCATTTACCCCAGCTAGAGTCTCCCAACACATTATTTAAGGGAGGAGAGGCTAAGTTCTTTTTTTTTTTTTTCTTTTGACAAAGTTCTTGAAAAGAACAATTTTAATATGATTTCATTTTCTCTTGCTTACATGATTTGTGGATTATAATTTGAATAACTTTCAAGGTAACAACTCATCTAAATTATTATTCTCTCTTCGTAGTTGAGGGACAGGAAAAAAGCTCAAACAACTAGAGAGACACAGGATAGCTAAGAAATAGAGCACAAACAACTAGAGAGACACAACATAATTTTTCTATATTCTTCTTTTTTTTTTTTTTTTAAAGATTTTATGTATTTGTTTGTCACAGAGAGAGAGAACACAAGCAGGAGGAGAAGCAGGCAGAGGGAGAAGCTGGGTCCTGGCTGAGCAAGGAGCCTGTGAAGGACTAGATCAAAGGATGTTGGTTGGGATCATGACCTGACCTGAAGGTAGTTGCTTGACTCACTGAGCCACCCAGGCATCCCACAATGTAATTTTTTTTTTTTTTTAATCTGAATGCCAAATGTTTGGTTCCCAAAACATCACCAAAACAATCTGTTGATAAATAGGCTGTTGTTCTATGATGATAGTCTTAGGAGCATCCTCACAGAGAGAAGGGCCATGTCAAGAAATATATTGAGGGGTGCCTCAGTTGTTCAGTTGGTTAAGGGTCTGACTCTTGATTTTGGCTCACATCACAATCTAAGGGTCATGAGATCGAACCCAAGTTCAGCTCCACATGGGCATGGAGCCTGGTTAAGATTCTCTTTTTCACTCTCCCTCTGCCTCTCTTCCCCTAAAAAATAAATAAATTAATTAATTAATAATAAATATGTTGAAGTCTAACCTAAGGTGGCTTAAATAAACAGAGATTGATCAGAATCAGATAGGAATCATTATGATAATTTATGATTAGGAGCAGAAAGAAATCGGCATTTTGAGATGAGGGAAATAGTCTCCTGTGTAAACGGTCATTCAAGATGTTTATATTAAAGAGTAGCTAGGTCTCATGAAGTTACTAGAATCAACATTAAAATTATATTTGCAACTTTTATCTTCCTGGTCAAGAGTCTCCTAGCAGAGTAAAGTCATCTTGATGAAGACAGGGGACTAGCATATGAATATAGACAATAATGCAGGTGGTATTGGCTCTCACTATGAGGGTTAGCAAACGATGATGGTGATGGGACACGATGATAATCAAATATTTAAACGGTAGCCATATAGAAGATATCATTGTTTAAAGCTCTCAAATAAGGAAGTTGGATAAAGGAATGGAAATAAGAGGGTGGAGCATTTTAGTTGATAAAATAGGATACGTTTTAGAGTTATCTAAAATATGGTATTTCTCATGAGGTAAGAAGTTTCCAGAACTATTTAAAAGCATTCCATCCAATTACATATCATCTTAGCCTGCATCAAACAATCATAAATCTTTGTGGTTTTCAAAAGAAAATATGTGTTCCTTCCCTAAACTTATCCCTACGCCCACTTCCCTTCAGTATTCCCTTAAAGCAACATGTCAGTCATGAATGAATTACAGTTCTGTTCCCTTATCCTCATTCTTAGGTCCAGTGAATGGACAGCCTCTATGGCAAATTAGAAAGGAAACATGGTAGGGGTGCCTGGGTGGCTCAGTCGTTAAGCTTCTGCCTTTAGCTCGAGACATGATCCCAGGGTCCTGGTATCCAGCCCGCACTGGGATCCCCGCTCAGCGGGAAGCCTGCTACTCCCTCTCCCACTCCCCTGCTTGTGTTAATCTCTGACTGTGTCATTGTCAAATAAATAAATAAAATCTTTAAAATTGAAGAAAAAAAGAAAAGGAAACATGGCAGAACAGCTCAATACTTCTGCAAATTTCTGACCAGAAGTGATCAGAGGTACTGGCAGGAAATCCATTTGTCAAAGCAATTCACTTAGATGGAGGCATGTGAGGAACGGGGAGTGTTGAAGATGAGAAGACGCACATTCTCCCACAGGGGAAGCAATGAATGTTTTTTAAATACCACAAACTTCCTCCATGACCAAATCTAGAATTTGTGTATTGGATAAAACTAGAAAATGTCGAATAAACCTTCCACCATTAATGTTCTATTATGTTCATGGAGCCCTAATTTCCTCATTTATAAAACGGTAAAAATATTGTCATGCTATTTCTGATTTCCATGGATCGAATGAGATACATCTTGTGAATATAGTTATTGGCACTAGATTTCCTAAATTCCTAAAATTTCTTTATTCCCTAGAAAAACATTGCTAAAATGTAGGTTTATTATACTCTTACATAAATATGAAAAAGAAGTAGCATTTTGTTTTGAAATTTATAGTTATAATTGTTGGTTTTTAATATATCTTATCCATTCAAAATATAAGATGATAAAATATATATCATAATGAAAAACTTATATGAGCTTGTTAAAATGATCTATACATCTATTACAAAGTCTAATAAATTGTCATAAGTATCCTATTTTATGAGTTATTGCATACAATTTGTATCTGAAGTGGGTCAGTACTATTATCTGTATTAAATATGAACAAATACAAATATAAGGAGGTTAAACGGCTGAAACCATATGTCATGTCAAAGATCAAATCAGAGATTTGTACTGCTGTGTTTTTATTTCTTTTTTTTTAAGATTTTATTTATTTATTTGACAGAGAGAGATCACATGTAGGCAGAGAGGCAGGCAGAGAGAGAGAGAGAGAGAGAGGAGGAAGCAGGCTCCTTGCTGAGCAGAGAGCCCGATGAGGGACTCGATCCCAGGACTCTAGTATCATGACTCGAGCTGAAGGCAGAGGCTTTAACCCACTGAGCCACCCAGGCACCCCTGCTGTGTTTTTATTTCAAAGTCAATAAAAATTTAATTTATGTAGGCAAACTTCACCAACTTGACTTAAAAATAAATGAAATATTTTGTTATGAAAATATTCTGACAAGAATGACCAAATTTCAATAAACTTTAGCTCTTCCACTCTCTCCAGCTCCAAGCAGGAACATGTTTTTCCCTCAACTGCTCTATAGGTTTTATTCATGTGTGTGTGTAATCCCCAGAGAACAGTCTGTCATTTATAACAATCAGTCCATAATGTTTTTTATCCTCCTCTGACTGTCATATGCTAATAATTCTTGTTGATAAATCTCTTTGAAGACATTGTTACTGAACTTTCAAGGCTATCATCATGAAAAATGCAAAGTACGTGTAAGAATTGCAATCCAGATGTTCATGGAACCATGAGGGTGACAATAAAGAACTCTGCTCTATAAAAAGCAGCCAAAATAATCACTCCCATAACTACGGACACACTTTGTCACCAGGCATCAAAGTTGCTCTGCTTAATATCAGCATCTCACAAAGTATCATGCTTCCAGACCTTCATTTCTTAGAAATAAGAGATTGCCTGGAGAACCAATACCAAACTGTCCAGCATGATTGACTTATCTGCCCTTTGGTTCTGTTCTGCTTATCTCAAAAATAAACAATGTTGTTGAAATCATACTTGACATGTAATCAAACTGTCTGTGAGTGTGCGTGTGCATGGGGCTATATGCATGTGTGCATGTGCTTTTGTGTGGTGATGGGGCCAGTTTTAATGTTTTAATTTTGTTTCCTCACTATGAAAGCAGTAGTTTAAATCACTGGACCCAGTTCTGAAACATTCCTGTTTCTGCTTGTTTTATTTTTGTATATTTAGGGCATATTTAGGTTTTTTTAGGGTACCAGTTTTTTTAGGGTACTCATTCCTCAAATTTGTTTCAATCACTATTAAAATAGAAGGCTTCTGGGTGTCCCCCTATATTGCCCTATTATAGTGACAAAAACTTTAAGAGTAGATTGTAGCAAAAGAAAAAGAGATGTGTTTTCATTCCATCTTCAACAATCACTAGAACAAATGAACATTTCCCAAGATTATATACTGTAATGATGGTTATATAGTATCTATCTTTCCTTTAATGTCTGATCTACGTAATCATTACCCTTTTTCATGTTTCACAAAATATGACTTCATAAAGGCTTCTTTAGTTTTGATAAAATTTACATTAATGACATTATCTCTAGGCCATTCAATGTACTTATCTAAAGCAGACATTTATTTTTCAATTTTTTAATAGATCTTTTAAAAATATTTTATTTATTTATTTAAGAGAGACAGCATGAGAGAGAGAGAGCACAAGCAATGGGGAGAGGGAGAGGGAGAAGCAGACTCCCTGCTGAGTGGGGAGCCTGGCGTGGGACTCAATCCCAGGACCCTGGGCTCATGACTGGAGGTGAAGGCAGATGCTTAATGGACTGAGCCACCCAGGCACCTCTAAAATAGACATTTAGAGCAGTTTTAAGTTCACAATAAAATCGAGCAGAAAGTTAAAGAGAATTTTCATATACCTCCTGCTCTGCCTCCCCATGCACAGTCTCCTCCACATTCCTCACCAGAGCAGTACGTTACAATCAGTGAACTTATACCAATGCATCTTTACCACCCCAAGTTTGCTGTTTACGTTGGTGTACATTCCATGAGTTTGACAAATGTATAATGACATGTGCCCACCATTATAGTACAATACAGAACAGTTACACTAACCTAAATACCATCTGTGTCCCACCTACTCATGCTTTCCTCACCGCAAACCTCTGGCAACCACTGATCCTTTTACTGTCTCCATAGTCTTGCTTTTACCGGGATATTAGAGTTGGACTCATACAGTATGCCTTTTCATATTGGCTTCTTTCACTAGGTAGTATGCATTTAAGTTTCCTTTATACCCTTTTTGGCTTGATAGTTTATTTCTTCTTAACACTGAATCGTATCCCATCATCTTTATATACCACAGTTTACTTATCCACTCACCTATCAAAGGACTTCTTCTTGGTTCCAAGTTTTAGAAATTATAAACAAAGTTCCTATAAACATCCTTGTACAGTGCTTTTTTTTGTTTGTTTTGTTTATTTATTTGTTTTGTTTGGTTTTTGGCTTTCATTATTGTAATAAGAAGAGATCTACCCTCTTAACACAGTTTTAAGTATACAACACACTACAGTTAACAATAGACACAATGGTGTACAGCAGATCTGCAGAACTTATTTATATTGTACAACTGGAACTTTATGCCAGATGCACAGCAAGTCCCATTTACTCCTCCCACCAGCCCTTGTTAACACCAATGTACTTTCTGAGTTAGGCGATTTTAGATACCTCATCTAAGTGGAATCACGTAGTATTTGTCCTGAGATTGGCTTATTTCATGTTGCATAATATTTCCAAGGCCCATCCACATTGTCACATATGGCAGGACTTCCTTCTTTTTTATGGATAAATAATGTTTCATTGTATCCAATGACAAACATTTAGGTTGTGCCCACATTTTGACTATTCTGAATACTGCTGTAATGAACACAGGAATGCATGTCTCTTTGAGATCCTGATTTTAATTCTTTTGGATAAATATTATGAGGCAAAATTGCTGGGTCATATGGTGATTCTAACTGTAACATTTTGAGGGACTTCAATGCTATGTGTGAAGGTTTTGTGTGAATATAAGTTTTCTACTGACTTTGGTAGATACCAAGTAGCATGCTTGCAGGGTGATATGGTAAAATTTTCTTTAGTTTTGCTAAAAAAAAAAAAAAATCCAAACTATCTTCTAAGTGAATGTATCATTTTGCATTCCCACCAGCAATGAATGAGAGTTGCTATTTATCCACATCTTCAGTAGCATTTGGAGTTGTCAATGTTTTCAGTTGTTACCATTTTTTTTTAAAGATTTTATTTATTTATTTGACAGAGAGAGACACAGTGAAAGAGGGAACGCAAGCAGGGGGAGGCAAGAAGGAGAAACAGGCTTTCTGCTGAGCAGGGAGATGATGCAGGGCTAGATCCTAGGACCCTGGGACCAAGACCTGAGCTGAAGGCAGTCGCTTAATGACTGAGCCACCCAGGTGCTCTGAGTTGTTACCATTTTAAAAGGTGTGTAGTGGTACCTTGTTTTGACTTGCAATTCCCTAATGGTATGTAATGTTGAACATATTTTCGTGTTTATTTACCCTCTTCATGTCTTCCTTGGTGAGGTGTCTGTTCAGATCTTTCATTCAGTCCTTCTCATAAGCAATCACACAACAAAGATCAGCCAACAGTTATTAATAGAAAAGTTGTTTCTCTAGAGTTTTTGGCTAGTTTTATCTTAACCACTTTATGACAATTATATTTTTACAATGAGGAAAAGGCCACTTATTTGTATTTATTGATTTTGATTGTGTTATGTCGGTCACCATATAATACAACATTAGTTTTTGATGCAGTGTTCCTAGATTCACTGTATGCACATAACACCCAGTGCTCCATGCAGTGTCTGCCCTCTATAACACCCACCGATCCTCCCACTCCCTTCCCCTCTAAAGCTCTCAGTTTGTTTCTTGAAATCCACAGTCTCTCACAGTTCATCTCCCCTTCCCATTCCCCCCCCTTCACTTTTCCTTTCCTTCTCCTAATGTCCTCCATGCTATTCCTTATGTTCCACAAGTAAGTGAAACCATATGATAATTGACTTTCTGTGCTTGACTTATTTCACTCAGCATAATCTCCTCCAGTCCCATCCATGTTGATGCAAAAGTTGGGTATTCATCCTTTCTGGTGGAATTATAGACTATATGGATATGGATCACCATATGATCCATATGGATATGGTAGTCCATATCCATTCATCTGCCGAAGGGCATCTCAGCTCTTTCCACAGTTTGGCTTTTGTAGACACTGCTGCTATTAACATTGGGGTGTATATGGACCTTCTTTTCACTACATCTGTATCTTTGGGGTAAATACACAGTAGTGCAATTGCCAGGTTATAGGTTGCTCTATTTTTAATTTTTTCAGGAATCTCCACACTGTATTCTGAAGTGGCTGCACCAACTTGCAGGCCGACCAACAGTGGAAGAGGGTTCCCCTTTCTCCACATCTTCTCTAACATTTGTTGCTTCTTGCCTTATAAAATTTTGGCCATTCTAACTGGTGTAAGGTGGTATCTCCATGTGGTTTTGATTTATATTTCCCTGATGACTAATGAAGATGAAATTTTTTCATGTGTCTGCAACCATTTGCCTGTCTTCTTTGCAGAAGTGTCTGTTCATATCTTCTGCCCATTTTTTGATTTGATTATCTGTTTTTTGGGTGTTGAGTTTGATAAGTTCTTTATAGATCTTGGATGTCAGCCCTTTGTCTATAGTGTCATTTGTGAATATCCTCTCCCATTCTGTGGGTTGCCTTTTTGTTTTGTTGACTGTTTCCTTTGCTGTGCAGATGCTTTTGATCTTGATGAAGTCCCAAAAGTTCATTTTTGCTTTTGTTTCCTTTGCCTTTGGAGACGTGTCTTGAAAGAAGTTGCTATGACCGATGTAGAAGAGTTTACTGCCTATGTTCTCCTCTAGGATTTTGATGTATTCCTGTCTCACATTGAGGTCTTTCATCCATTCAGAGTTTATCTTTTTCTTTGGTGTAAGAGAATAGTAAAGTTTCATTCTTCTGTATGCAGTTGTCCAATTTTCCCAGCACCATTTACTAAAGAGACTGTCTTTTTTTCCACTGGTTATTTTTTTTTTCCTGCTTTGTCAAAGATTATTTAACCTTAGAGTTGAGAGTCCATATCTGGGCTCTCTACTCTGTTCCATTGGTTTATGTTCTGTTTTTGTGCCAGTACCATGCTGTCTCAGTGATCACAGCTTTGTAATAAAGCTTGAAATCAGGCAACATGATGCCCCCAGCTTTGTTTTTCAACATTTCTTTGGTGATTTGGGGTCTTTTCTAGTTCCATATAAATTTTAGGATTGTTTGTTCCAGCACTTTGAAAAATACCAATGGTATTTTGATCAGAATGGTGTTGAAAGTATAGATTGCTCTGGGCAGCATAGACATTTTAACAATGTTTATTTTTCCAATCCATGAGCATGGACTGTTTTCCCATCTTTTTTGTGTCTTCTTCAATTTATTTCATGAGGGCTCTATAGTTCCTTGAATATAAATCCTTTACCTCTTTTGTTAGGTTTATTTCAAGGTATCTTATGGTTTTTGGTACTACTGTAAATTGAATCAATTGTCTAATTTCCCTTTCTACAGTTTCATTATGGGTGTGTAAGAAAGCAATTGATTTCTGTGCATTGATTTTGTATCCTGCCACATTACTGAATTGCTATATGAGTTTGAATAATTTGGGGGTGGGTATTTTTGGTTTCCAGATTAAGTATCATGTCATCTGCCAAGAGAGAGCTTGACTTCTTCTTTACCAATTTGAATACATTTTATTTCTTTTTGTTGTCTGATTGTTGTTGCTAGGACTTTTCTTATTATGTTGAACAATAGTGGCAAGAGTGGGCATCTTTGTCATATTTCTGATCTCAATGGGAAGGCTCTCAGCTTTTCCCCATTGAGGATGATATTCACTGCAGCTATGGGGAAGAGATTCCTATGTACCAAGGGGGAACATCAGAATAATGTCAGAGTTGTCCGCAGAAACCTGGCAAGCCAGAAAGGGCTGACAAGACATATTCAGGGCACTAAATGAGAAGAACATGCAGCCAAGAATACTTTATCCAGCAAGGCTGACATTCAGAATGGATGGAGAGATAAAGAACTTCCAAGGCTGGCAAAGAGTAAAAAATTATGTGACCATCAAGCTGGCTCTTCAATAAATATTAAGGGGGGGTTCTATAAAAGAAGAAAGACCCCAAGAGTGATATATAACAGAAATTTACAGAGATAATCTATAGAAACAAGGTCCTCACAGGCAACATGATGACAATAAAAACATATCATTCAATAATCATTCTCAACATGAATGGCCTCAATGTTCCCATAAAATGGCACAGGGTTGCAGACTGGATAATAAGAGAGGACCCATTCATATGCTGTCTACAAGACATGCATTTTGTTTGTTTGTTTGTTTGTTTGTTTTTAAGATTTTTTATTTATTTGTTTGACAGACAGAGATCACAAGTAGGCAGAGAACCAGGCAGAGAGAGAGGAGGAAGCAGGCTCCCTGCTGAGCAGAGAGCCCGATGCGGGGCTCAATCCCAGGCTCCTGGGATCATGACCTGAGGCAAAGGCAGAGGCCTTAACCCACTGAGCCACTAAGGCGCCCCTACAAGACATGCATTTTGAACCTAAAGATACATCCAGACTGGAAGTGAAGGGATGGAGAACCATCTTTCATGCCAACGGACCTCAAAGGAAGCTGAGATAGTGATTCTCATATCAGATGAAGTAGATTTTAAGCTAAAGACTATAGTCATAGATACTGAATGACACTACATCATTCTTAAAGGGTCTATCCAACAAGACGATCTAACAATTGCACATATTTATATCCCCAGCATGGGAGAAGCCAACTTTATAAGACAACTGTTAATCAAAATAAAGAGACATATTAATAAGAACACAATGATTGTACAGGATCTTAACATGCCACTTTCAGCAATGGACAGATCATCTAAGCAGAAAATCAAGAAAGAAACAAGAGCTTTTAATGACACTTTGGACCAGATGTACCTCATAGATATATGTAGAACACTCTACCATAAAACAACAGAATATTCATTTTTCTCAAGTGCACATGGAACTTTCTCCAGAATAGACCACATATTGGGTCACAAATCAGGTCTCAATCGATGAGATTATTCCCTGCATATTCTTAGACCACAGTGCTTTGAAACCACAATTCAATCACAAGAAAAAGTCTGGAAGAAATTCAAACACTTGGAAGCTAAAGACCATCCTCTCAAGAATGTTTGGATCAATGAGGAAATCAAAGAAGAACTTAAACAATTCATGGAAACCAATGAGAATGAACCTATGAGATATAGCAAAGGTGGTCCTAAGGGCAAATACATAACTGTCTAAGCCTCACTCAAAAAAAATTGAAAAATCCCAAATATACAAACTGTCTTTACACCTTAAAGAACTGGAGAAAATCAACAATGAATTGAGCCTACCCCATACATGGGAAGGGAAATAATTAAGATTAAAGCATAGATCAATGAATTAGAAACCAGAGAAATAGTAGAACACATCAACAAAACTAGAAGGTGGTTCTTGAAAGAATTAATAAGATCGATAAACCACTGGCCAGACTAATCCAAAAGAAAAGAGAAAGAACCCAAATTAATAAAATTATGAATGAAAGGGGAGAGGTCACTACTAACACCAAGGAAATAAAAAACAATCATCAGAAAATATTATCAACAGCTATATGCCAATAAGTTAAGCAACCTAGAAGACATGGGTACATCCCTGGAAACTATAAAGTTCCAAGACTGAACCAGGAAGAAATTGATAACCTGAACAGACCAATAACTAGTAACGAGATTGAAGCAGTGACCAAAAACCTCCAAAAAAACAAGAGCCCAGGACCTGACAGATTCCCTGGGGAATTCTACCAAACATTCAAAGAAGAAATAACACCTATTCTCCTGAAGCTGTTTCAAAAATTAGAAACAGAAGGAAAACTTCCAGACTCTTTTTACAAAGCCAGCGTTACCTTGATCCCCAAACCAGGCAAGGACCCCATCAGAAAGGAGAATTTCAGACCAATATCCCTGTTGAATATGGATGCCAAGATTCTCAACAAGATTTCCTACCATGATCAGAGGGGATTTATCCCTGGGATGCAAGGTTGTTCAGCATATGCAAATCAATGTAATAAAACAAATGAATAAGAGAAGAGAGAAAAACCACATGGTCCTCTGAATTGATGCAGTAAAAGCATTTGACAAAATACAGCATCCTTTACTGATTAAAACTCTTCAAAGTATAGGGATAGAGGGAATATTCCTCAACTTCATAAAATCCATCTATGAAAAAGGCCATTTAAAGAATAACTTGCCGCCATCTCTTGCATGTTATGAAAGAGCGATAAACTTCGAAGTACTGAAGATGGTAATTTATCAGGAGTCAATTGATCTGGAGTGATAAATGTGAGTAGACTATTGCCTTCTTCAGATAATGTTCTTCAAGGAAAATGTGAAACAAATAATGAGCTAAATCACTTTATTTAATAGATAAAATGAATATTGAGTTCCTGAGACAACATAAAAAATAAAATAGATTTGAAATATATATATATACACATTATATATGCACAATGACACAATATATTATAAATAGATACATACACACACACACACACACACACATATATGAATGATATGGGGGATCAAAAGAGAGGAAAGAAGAGAAAGGGAGAAAACAAAATTACAAGGAAGACTGAGTCAGTGGAATTTTAACTATGCTGTGCAACAACCAGTTTTATCTAATAATGAAATACAAACTTTTTTGGTAATATATTAGTTTTATTAATGCCATTTCAATAAATTTCTAATAAGAACAATAATTCTTGGGGTTCTATTGTAAGCTAATAAAAAGAACTGAGGTGGTACAATATGAAGTGGGCCAAAAAGAGAAAATGGTAGACACAGGAACTGAAAGTAGGTGATGGTGAGGAAATAGGCAGCAGTACATGTGGTAACAGAACAGAAGTACCTTTGAATAAAAAGGAAAATTCTGGCTGATTGAATAAAACTCCCTTAGAATTGGAAGGAATATTTTATGAGACTTAACAAAGTTATAATATGGTAACATGAGGCATATTTTTGGATAATAAAAATTATTCAAAGGGTGGAAGATTAGTTTCATGTGGATTGAAGGTATCAACTATACCCTCAAATGTTCTACAGAATATTTCCAGCTATTATTAAATATTCATATATTCAGCTTCAATACTGTACATATTTACTCTCTTGACTTTTGTTTTCTATTTTAACTGGCATTTTTACTAGCTCACATTTGAACAAAAATATAAATTATAATTTATATTTTTATAATTATGTACTTATAAATGTACATGATGGCTCAAAATATATTGAAATGCAACTTCTCCTTGCAAGTTTCTTTTTTGCAAAATTGTAATAAGAGAGTTTGGGCTACTTTTCTCTTCTACTATTCCTATATGTGATCTTTTTCTTTATTTGAAATATGACTGGTAGCATAAACACATCTACTGAAATCAAAATCTTTTTAACTTTAATATTTTAACTTCCAACTTTTTATTTTTAATTTTTCTTGTTCATGAATACTGGTTTCCATGCTAGGTCTTAGTGGGTGATTATATATAAAACCCTTTCTTCAAAACATTAGAAAAAAGACATCAAGCAAAAATCACCTCTTGAAAGAAACAGTCACCTAAATGAGTACTAATAAAATGACACAAGTGACTCTCTTAATTAAAATATCTAAGGGGCTAAATAAGATAGTCAAGAAAAAGAAATCTACTTATAAAAATATTTTCCATAATGGAATGAAATTTGGTACGTGGTTACCTTGTCCCTGAAGTACTATTAAAAATGTAGAAAGGAGATAAAATTCACATCTTCCTCCACATTCCACAAGGGATATTTTGGGAACACAGAAGACTTTTATGTATAGTGTTTATTTTTCTTCATAAACCTCGAATCATACTTGATTACTCCCTGATCACATTCAATCAGTCATCACGGTTCCTTGATTCAGCTAGTGAAACATCTATCTCTCATTCCCCAGCCAGTTCCTACTTCTTTTACTCCATTTGAATTTCATAGTATATTTTATCACACTTGTAATAATAACTTCTTTACTAATCTCCAAATCCTTTGTATTGCCAAATTCTAATATTTCATATAATGAAAAAAAAAGCAACACATTCCAAATACAATACTGGCATCTCATAATTCACAAACAGATTCAGTTTTTTCCAAAGATCAACCATTAAATAACCCAATTCTTTGCACTCTATTCATAGGCAATAATACATCATCACTACCACCACTATCATCATCATCATCATTAAACATTCTGCAAGTCCACTTTCTTAACTCCTGAATTACTTTCCAACCATGAGGCTTTAAATCCTCCCTCCATTTATTCATTATTAACCATAGCTTTCTACACTCTTTTAGGTTTCAGTCTCTGTATTGAGTCCTGCAACTGCAATGACACACAAAACACCAACTATGTCACTGTCATCATGACAAAGGCATACATATAAAGAGAAATGTAACAACATAGTTGGTGATGGAGGAATATAGACACTGAAAGATCTGATCTTGGAAAGTATTGTGATGGTTCTGAAATAAAACCATGACAAGAGAAGTACAACAAAAAAGAATACTGATCAGGTGCCCAGGAAATGTGTAGAATCTGAGCTCTGTCAAGCTTGGTCATCCCAAATTGCCTGCATCTGGGGCTTGGCCAGTGAATTTTCCACTTTTTATAATGGGTATCTGCACCATTTGTACTGGAGCCTTCAACTATAAACCAGCCAATGACCATGAGAAGAACAGTAACTTCTAGTCCACGGTTGATGCCCTCCCTGATTCATCACTGTCTACTTATTTAGTTTGGTAGAATATAACACTGTCACTCAAAATTAAAAAAAAAAAAATCTAAAGGACTCCCATACACTCAACTCAGTAGTGCTTAAAACTCCGATAGTTAGAATATAGTTTAAAACAAAGCGGAGTGCCTGGGTGGCTCAGTCAGTTAAGTTTCTGCTTTCAGCCCAGGTCATGATCCTGTGGTCCTGGGATCCAGCCCCTTGTCTGGCACCCTGCTCAGCAGGGAGTCTGCTTCTTCCT
Source organism: Lontra canadensis (assembly GCF_010015895.1). Taxonomy (NCBI): domain Eukaryota; kingdom Metazoa; phylum Chordata; class Mammalia; order Carnivora; family Mustelidae; genus Lontra; species Lontra canadensis. Next base: position 19,372,063 of record NW_022631012.1, on the reverse strand, counting down.
CTGACCCTCCCTCCACTTGGGCTCTTGTACATTCTGTTCCTCTCAAATGAATAAATTAAAAAAAAATTTAAAGCAAAATAAAATAAAACCGTCAAAGCTGGGACAAAGAGCTGAACAATGCATTCACAAATAAAAATCAATACATTTTCACCCAATTTTCACAAACATACTTTGTCATGGGTATCCTCTAAATTCATTTCTGAAGATACTTACCTAAAAATAGTTAGCATTTAATGTCTACAGGCCTGAGGTGAATGAGTTTAATAAGATAATGACATTATTATAAATGAGAATTATATAATAATATAGAATGAAATATGTTAAAAGTGTCTCCCAGGATTGTGCCAAGGTTACATGCATAAATTTGTTTTGTCAAATAATAATGTATGGACCGTTTGTTTTTACTACATAGAAATTTGAATAATGTGGACCTTTTTTCTTTAAATAAATACATAGTCAAGGTCTATGACTACATTTTGAAGCTATGGTTTCAGATATGAAATGTTAAAAAACACATGAAAATCAAATCACTTACCCAGTTATTTATTCACTCAATAATCACTAAGATTGGAAGTTGAACATGATTATTAGCTTATCACATTCAATTTCTTCTGAAAAATTAGAACATTGTATTTAAGCAGCTTATGTAAAATGGTACCCACGAAGTCATATAAAAAAATAAAGTTTCCAGCCACTTCTATATAAAGTTTGGAGGACATAAATCACTTTGGAGCAAATTTTTACTATTATGGGACAAAATCCTTTTAATGCATTTCTTTTTTTAAGCCAGGAGCCCAATGTCATTAGACCAGTGGCTTGATAAAGAGTCCTACCTGACTAAAGATGAGAGTCAGTAATTCTGGTAGAGGTGAGTAAATCTGCATAAGAGTTAGAGCTCCTTTTTAGGGAAATGGGCCAGCTTTTGAAATTTGCTTCAGATACACTCACTGTTAATAGAAATTTACTGATGGATCAGTAATGGAATAAAGAATCACTAACAGGAAAGCACATGACCAACAAAAGGTAAGTCGTCATGAGGGGAGATGGGAGTTAAGTCATGGTCCAGGGTTTTGTCAATGACTAATACTACATGGCAGGTGGCTCAAGCTTGGAGCCTTCCCAAGCCCAGCTACTTTAGAAAAAAAATGGCTACTAGAAATAGTCTGAGCATGTGAGCATAAACCACAAGAATATAAAATACTAAAAATACAAAAATGCATTTTTAGTACAATCTGAATGATACGCAAATAATTTGAAAAAATTTAGACAAATATTTTAACCGGTATATGAGTTACTTCTAAAATAGCTTGTTCACTCAAACAAGTTTATACAGATACAGATTACCACAGAAGAAGTAACATTCGATTAGCCATTAAGGCAATAATGGATTTCCTCATGCATGTAATAGAAGTGTCCCACTACATGGCTATTTCTAATCTAAACAACAATTCACTGTATTAGAAATGTTACTATTGATAGGAATGAAGCATCTTAGGGTTAGAGGGAACATTGATAATATGGTGAAATGTATCCCTATACATTTATAAAATGGACCTTTTTTATATCTCTTTGTTGACTATTTCCAAGTCTATATATTTTTGTTTGTTCTTGATCCAGTAATAATTTTGCCATATGAGTTAATTATGTGGTTATGACCACCAAACAACTTAAAATATATTGATGGACAAGTAACTGATTATAATTCTTTTTAAAAGATAGAGAAGACATACATACATAACAAGAAAGATACTTTTTTGGGAAGGTCTATAACCTTAGGAAATAAAATTGATTAAAAAATCATCAAAGTTAGGAGTGCCTGGGTGGCTCAGTGGGTTAAAGCCTCTGCCTTTGGCTCAGGTCATGATCCCAGGGTCCTGGGATCGAGCCCCACATCGGGCGCTCTGCTCAGCAGAGATCCTGCTTCCTCCTCTCTCTGCCTGCCTCTCTGCCTACTTGTGATCTCTGTCTGTCAAGTAAATAAAATCTTTTAAAAAAATCATCAAAGTTAAACCTTAGTGGTACTTGCAAAAATATATAACATATAAAACTGTCACTTTTAATTAAGATTGTCCTGGGGGGCACCTGGCTGGCTCAGTCAGATAAGCCTCTGACTCTTGATTTTGGCCCAGTTCATGACCTCAGGGTCCTGAGATCAAGCCTCATGTCAGGCTCTGCACTCAGTACAGAGTCTGCCTGACCCTCTCCCTCCCATTTTGCCCCTCTCCCACTTGAATATGCGCAACACGCAACATGCATGTGCTCTCTTTCTCTCTCCCTCCCTCTTTCATATAAATAACTAAATAAATAAATAAATAAAGTATTTAGAATTAAGATTGCCTTGTTTTTACCCTGATGTATGTCAAAGGGCACATATAATAAGCTACATGAATTCAAAATATAAAGAATAGATAGGAATTATCTGATATATTTTATTAAAATATAATACTGCTGAAACAAGTCATTTGGGAGATAGTCATTTTATTAAATTATATGTATTCATTTAACTACATTAAGATGGACTCAAACAGATTTTGTGATACAGCACATAAATAGGAAGGCACTATTCCAAGTGCCTGGTTTTGGTAGTTCATGGTACCAACTTGAAAATAAATTTGAAGAAAACATCACAGCTTCCTAACTAGTATCATAAAATATGTTAGAAAAAAATCTCACAGTTTAAATGCAGGGAAATTTAGCATTATCACAATTATCACATTCCTTAGAAAAACAGAGAAATTATTTTTTTTCTATTTTCACAGAATTTCTAAAAAACATCATCCAAACCAATGCATTAATTTACTGTATGCATTTAAGATTTACAACTTAGGTATTTCAAAGTTCTACAGAAGAGTCAGAGCATATTGTTGGTTTTATAAGACTCCAATTTCCAGAGTTAATTGGTTGACCAAATGGGTCCAATATTCCTTCTGCTTTTTATCCTAGGGAAACATCTAGCAGCTAGGAGACATGGATCTTGAAGAGAGCTAAATTGAGGAAATTCACCCGTTTCCTTATAAAGAGGTACAATTTTAAAATAAGGTAAATATGAATGAACAGTAAATAAAAATAATGAAGTAATGAAATCACTATTAATTGTCAGTGGCATTTTTTCTTACTACATATTCTAAAATCTTGGGACTTATATTTAATTTGACACCAATGAAATTAAAAGTTTTAATTTCCTTTGACTAGGTTAAAAATTTAATTTATGCCATATTTCTCATGAAAATTCCATTAATGGAGTATAATCAGAAAAATCAATCAAGTAAACACAAGTTTTCATATTTCATAATGTGCTGAAAGATGATTAGCTTGCAACAAGAAAATCATTTTCAAAGACTTATTTTTTTAAGGATTTTATTTATTTATTTGAGAGAGTGCAAACATGAGCAGGAGGAGGGGCAAAGGGAGAGGGAGAAGCAAACTCCCTGCTGAGGGGGAGCCTCAGGTCAGGCTTGATTCCAGGACCCTGATAGCATAACCTGAGCTGAAGTCAATCAACTGAGCCACCTGGGTGTCCCCATTTTCAAAGTTTTAAAGAAAACCTGGCAATATTAAGGTTAACCTTGTGACAGTCTAAGAAGAATATGTTATTATGCCTAGATAAAGGGGGGGAAATCTGTAAATATATACATGCTAAGTCATTTTCCCCTATTCTGATACGGAATAGTTGAGTATGGATTTAGAACTGAATTTGCCTATGTTGTTTGACAGGGCTGCCGCCTACCTGTAGGACAACTTTTTAAAATAAAATTTGTAACTGTTTACCTTCTCTAAGTGAAAAAAGAATTAAAACTTTTTGTTTTGTTCTGTTTTGTTTTTTTGAGGAGGGGAATAAGTTTTTCAGGGCTGATTCAATCCTGTGCTGTAGATTGGATTTCAGCCCGGAACTGCCCACCTATCTAGATGACTCTGTGTGCTGAATAACCACATCCAGTGGTCCCCTTACCCTACTACATTAGCTGTTCCTGTGAAGAGTTCATCATTATTTTAAAGAAGAGAGTAGAACAAATAATATTAAAAAGAACCCTGTGCAGCTACCACTTTACAGTAATCAATGTTAACCTTAACTGATTTTTTCATAAGAACATTTTTTTTAAAGCAAAACATTTCTGCAGATAAATGTGAGGTCTCTTTGGTTTCCTTCCTCAGTACAACTTCCTTTCCATAGGAAGTTCCTGCATATTTGTTGTAAATTTCTGATTTCAGCTTTTATGGTCTCATACATGAATATATCTATAGTTATACACACAGGCATATAGTTTATGAAGACATATATATGTGTCTTATGTATTGATAGACAAATATATTTATGAATATACATTTGCATATATACTATGAACACAAATATGTACATATATAACCATAATCAGAAAATTGTTTATTTTTGAAAAATATATAAGTTATATCATATTGGGGAAATAAAAGACCATTAAACTTCTCTGAAGATTCTGATCTGCCTAAGACAGGAGACTAAGAGGAAAATATAATTTGAGTCTTTCCAATTAAAGGACAATGTCATGTAATTCTTACTGGAAGTCAGCAGCCAATAATCGCATTTATATATGGTGCTTCCAATTGGCATTTTAGTGCTACCCCTTTATGTATGAATAGAGAGACAATGGGGTTTTCATCAAACATTTGAGGAAAGCTTTAAACAAATTAAAAGGAGTCAGGGGCATCTGGGTGGCTCACTCAGTTAAATATCTAACTCTTGGTTTTAGCTCAGGTCATAGTCTTAGGATCAGTCTTAGGATCATGATCTCACGGTCATGAGATCAAGCCCTGCATGGGGCTCCATGCTGGGCATGGAACCTGCTTAGGATTCTCTCTCCATCTCCTTTTGCCCCTCTTCCCTCCATGAGCACTCTCTCTCTAAAAATAAAATAATAATAATAATAATAATAATAATAAATTTCTTTTAATTAAAAGAGAATCAAAAAAGAATGAAGGGAGAAAGAAAGGGAAGAAGGAAGGAGGGTGGTGGATGGAGAAAGACATAAAGAGAGGGAACAGACAAAATAAATTTGGAGAAAACAGAGACAAAACAGGAAAGAACAAATTTCCAAACATAGTTTATTGCTATCCTGAAAGATATAAAAATATGCATCATCTCTATGAAACAAAAATGGTTAAAAGAATGTTCAGAAAACAAAAAGTTCCTTTGAAAATTAAAACAATGATAGTTAAAATAAAAATCTCAATTTAACTACTGGAATTATATGGTGAGGCATTTTTCCAAGATTTTGATGGGAAAAAAAAAAGAATAGAGACAGAAATCAGAAAGAAATAAGGTGAACATCAGCACATTTGTTCAGGAGGTGAAATGTAATGTAAAAGTTCCAAAAAAGAAAATGAGAGTGAGATTAAGGACAAAAGAGAGAGAAAAGGGATAAAAGGAAGGAGAGAATATAGCAAAGGGAATTATGAAAAAGACATTCAGGAATATTCTCCAGTACTCAAGGTCATAAATTTTGAGATATAAACATACCAAGTACCAACAATGCCCTACAGCAAAAGATTCACTCACATTTTGAAATTGCAGAACACAGAAAAAGAAGATACTAGTTTCTGTAAAGATCCAGTCAAAGGAAAAGAGTTGAGAGAAAGAATGATTTTAAATTGCAATATTTAAAAAAAAATAGATATAGTGGAGCAAATTTCAAAATACATAGAAAAATATTTCAAAAATAGAACACTCTACTGAAGCAAAGTTTCAATTGAGAGTGTGAGTTCAAAAATGATATTTTCAGACATGCAAATTTTGAAAAAGAAAAATTTAACTCTGTGCACTCTTTCTAGGGAGCTAATGGAAAATGTATAGCAGCGAAAGAAGGAAGCAAACATTATCTGACTGATCTCTCAGTAGAGACATTGATTTTTTTTTTTTTAATAGGCTACACACCCAGCACAGAGCCTAAAGTGGGGCTTGAACTCATGACCCAGAGATCAAACACTTAACTGACTTGAGCCCCCAGGCAGCGCATAGACATTGATCTTAAACTGGCTCAGGAGTAGTGTATTACTCTCACCTACATGCTTGGCTATTCAAAGCCCTTTTTTAGTATTATACATTATAGGGTCCCTAGAATCATTGAGCCATTCCATTTTGTCAGCCTTTATCCATGTGTCATTTTCTGATGGACTGACCAGTATGAAAATGAATTGGTAGAGGTTTGATTGATTTCAAATAAATTTTTAAATATTCAGTGAATTCCTGCTGGTGTTCCTTAAGTGTTGGGAAGTCCTAAACTGTACCAATTCTTGCATGGGACATTCATGCATCTGGAAATTCTAACACTTTCTCAGGGTGAGTAGAGGGACAGTTATTCCAAGTAATATCTGTGGTGGAGTATGTATTGGGAGTATGTGGAGATAAGGATAGAGAGGCAAAGCTTCAAACAGATTAAGAGAAATTCTCTTTTTATTGCTATAGTCAAGATATTTAAGAAGGCCAAATTTGAGTAAGTATTTTTTCTTGGAGTTTTCTTTGTATCAATCATGGGAAGCAGATCATGAAATATTTGGAATTTGTCCTCCAGTATTTTGTAAGGATCTTGTATTAGTTAGCGTTCTCCGGAGAAACAGAACCAACAGGAGAGAAACAGAATGGAAATCGAGGTAGCAGAAATAGAGTGACGGATGATAGATGATAGAGCTAGATAGATGATAGATATAGATAGAAAGATAGAAAGATAATAGATATAAGAAAAAGAAAAAGAGACGAAAAGAATTGGCTCATGGGATTACGGGGGCTACCTCTGAAAGCCATACAACAAACTGGTTGGAGATTCAGGTAAGAGTTGATGTTGCAGTCTTGACTCCAAAAGTTGGAAACTGGAGTAGAATTGTATGTTTCAGTCTAGAGGTGGACTTCCTTCTTCAGGAAATCTCAGTCTTTGTTCTTACGGCCTTCCACAGTTTGGATGAGACCCACCTATGTTATGGAGGATAATCTGCTTTACTAAAGCCACTGGAATTTTTCTAGAGATTAAATTAAGTCTATAGTATAGGTTTGAATGATATAGACATTTTCAAATACTAATTCTTTCAATCCAAGAACATGAGATATCTTTCCATTTATTTATATATATATATATATATATATATATACTTTCCATTTATTTATATTGAATGATATAGACATTTTCAAATACTAATTCTTTCAATCCAAGAACATGAGATATCTTTCCATTTATTTATATTTCCATTTATTTATATATTTCATTTCTTTCTTTCTTTCTTTCTTTCTTTCTTTTTTAATGATTTATCCATTCACTTTAGAGAGAGAGAGAGTATGCAAGAGTGGGAGGAGGGGCAGTGGGAGAGAATCCTCAAAAACACTCTCCACTGAGTGCAGAGCCTGGTGCTGGGCCCCAGTCCCATGATCCATGAGATAATGACCTAAGCCTAAACCAAGATTAAGAGGCTTAAACAACTGAGCCAGCCAGTGCCCCTTCTTCAATTTCTTTTATCAATGTCTTCTAGTTTTCTCTGTAAAGATATTTCACCTCTTTGGTTAAATTTATTCCAAGGTATTTAAATTTTTTTTTTAGGATTTTATTTATTTATTAGAGAGAGAGGGAGAGAAAGAGAGAACAGGAGGAGGAAAAGAGGGAGAGAGACAAGCAGACTCCTTGCTGAGCCCAGAGCCTGTCTGGGGCTCCATCCCACAGCCCCGAGACCATGACCTGAGCTAAAATCAAGAGTCAGACAATTAACCGACTAAGCCACCCAAGCACCCCCCCCAGGTATTTATTGTTTTTGATGCTATTATGTATAGTATTGGTTTCTTAATTTCTCTTTCAGATAGTTTGTCATTACTGTATAGAAGCACACACACATGCACCCTTACTGATTTAAATGATAATCACATCTAAAACATAAATATGCAGCAATATCTATACTGGTATATGACCAAACAAATGGGCACCGTATGCTTGTCAAGTTTAAACATAAAATTAGCAATCACAGCTCACTTAAACACACCAATTTGGTAGTATTACACAATGTCTGTGTAGTATTACACAATCTCTATAGAGACTATTGCAATTCTAAGTCATCCTTTGTAGAGTTTTGTCAGAAAAATAGGCACATGTGTTTAGATTATAGTGAGGAAACACATGAAAGGCAGGAATTCTCTTAGGAGATTGTGGCTTAGAAGTGGGTAAACCCATGACAGATGCAAAAGAAAATGCATTATGATCAGAACAAATTGGGAATGTAAGTGCTATATTAGGGAATAAGTCTAAATATATGTTGGTTTCTCTCCCAACTATGGAGTTAGGACCACACTGCATTGAGCTTGACAACCAAACAGACGTATTACAAGGGATTAAATGATATTCTCAGGTGAAACAAGCAAAGAAACTGACACAGAGCCCTTTAACAAGGCAATCATTCTCTTACAAGGTTATTTTCAGGGACCCAAAGCAATGATTCAGTAACTGAATCTAAAGTTTACAGTGAAAATCTGCCTTCATAAAGCAAAATACTGCCAGTCTTATTGGGTACACAGCCCCAATGTCTTGGAGCAACCTAGATAGCAAGTTAGGAAGTCTGGTAAGCACCCTTTTGCTATGAGCAATTCTTAAGACAATAAGACAGCATTTTATGAGACAAGTGAGGGAAGCATGGATATCACAGAGTTGTTTTCTGGCTTAAATGTGTACAACTGGGTGTTGTATATAAACCATGAATCTTGGAACACTGCATCAAAAACTAATTATGCATTTATGGTGACTAACATAACACAATAAAAAATAAATAAATAAAATGTGTTAATTTGATGCTTTCTTACTTATTCAAATTATTCCTTCTAGATTTATTTTATGTTTCATTTTTTAGCATTCTTCTATGTCTCTTTTCTATCTCATTCTTGCCCTCTGTTGTGATAATAAATTTAACCATTTATCTTTCTCCACTAATTTTGAATTAACAGCTTTTGTTTATATTGTATTTTAGTTAATTTTAAATATCAAACCTATATATAAAGTTTTTATATTTCCTATAAAACACTATCCTATTCACTATGTTCATCTTCCAAAATATTTTCCTCCCTCATATTTTGTTATCTAAAATTTTAATTCATTATAAGGACACCTGGCTGCCTCAGTCAGTAGAGTATGAGACTCTTGTTCTTGGGGTCATAGGTTCAAGCACTATGTTGGGTGTAGAGATAACTTAAAAAAATAAATAAATAAAATTAAATAAAAACAAAATTTTAATTCACTGCAAAATGAAAGTAGCAATTATTACTAACATTACCATTTCATACTAATTACTAATTAAATCCGCACACTAGTCTAGTATTTTTTTTTTGGTACAACTGCATCTTACACTTCTAGGCAGACTTCTTGTGGTGAATATTCTATGGCATTTATTTCACTTAATTTCTATATTGGTAGATTATCGATCTTGGTGTTTATTTCACCACTCCTTCAAAAAAAAAAAAACCAAAATGAAAAATTCTAGATTTAAAATTATATTTCTTCTTAAGTCTAAAGTTCTGTATTTAAAATTATATTCTTGTTGTGGTCTTTTCATCATTATTATTATTGATGTAATAACTGCTGGCCATTAAAAAGCACAACAAATAAAAGACCATTTTAAAGCATCCACTCAACATACTGCATTATAAAATGATGAAATTTCCAGTGTTGCTCTATGAACATGAGGGGAACAATATTGCTCTATCAATGGTAAATCAGTGCTCCACAAACATATAATTAGGCAGCCATGGGACTAAGCCAAGAGGTTAATATATGAAATAATAATTTTGAACCACTAAAAATCCTCAATCAAAATGATCTGGTGAGGAGTAGTCTGTCCTGAGAGTAAGAAAAGTAGGGTTATACAGTCTGTATAGAATTTTAAAATAAGGACGAACTAACTAAAAGATAGCTTGCTATTTATTATCAATATGTATCAGCAATTGTAAACAATGTCGGTCATAAATACTTGCCTCAGAAAATATTTTTTTATTGTTCTGGGTTCTAAACAATCTTTGTGGTTACTGCTAGTTTTTAATAACATATATAAGTATCAAACTGGCATATTTTATAACTTTTTCTTCCATAAATATTGTATTCTACATGAAATTTAATTCTAATAACTGTCAATAACGGCTAACACCCAACATATACAAACTCAGTATGTGTATTTATTTTAAGATTCAAGTTCAAATTGGTTGAGATTTGTTGAGCTTACTTTTAGAAAAATTTGGGTCTCTGGGCCCTTTGGCTCTTCATACTCTTAATGTTAAGAAGTAATTTCAAATAAAGAATGATAGCACAGTGAGTGTAAATATGAAGAAAAGAACTTGACTTACTTAAGTGCTGTTATAGTATGTGGCTACTTGAATTTTTTATTTGGAATATAAAAAATAGCACAGAGAATCATAGGTAAAGGGAGGGAAAACTGAATGGGAGGAAATCAGGGAGGGCAACAAACCATAAGAGACTCTTAACCACAGGAAAAATAAATGAGGATTGCTGAAAGGGAGGAGGACAAGAAGAGGGGGTAACGGATGACTGGTATTAAGGAAGGCTCGTGATGTGATGAGCACTGGATGTTACAGGCAACTTATGAATTACTAAACTCTACATGTGAAACTAATGATGCACTATATGTTGGCTAATTGAACTTAAATTAAAAAAAACTGTGAAACAGTATGTGAACTATAAGTTTTAATTTTTCCTTTTGGTATGTGCAAATTTTTAGTCTGTGAATGAATATTAAACAATAGCTTTAAAAGTGAAATTTATTTTTAATAATCTTTTTAAAAATAGTGATTCAAGGAGTGCCTGTCTGTCTCAGTCAGAAGAGCGCACAACTCCTGATCTTGGGGCCATGAGTTCAAGCCCCAACATGGGTGTAGAGATTACTCAAAAAATAAACAAAACTTTAAAAAAATGAATCAAGAAAATATTTCTTTCTTTTTTGATTGTTCAGATTTTGAAGTAATTTTTTTTTTCTATTCATTTAATTTTTTTAAATTTTTTAAATTTCTTTTCAGAGAAAATATTTATTTTTAATATTATAGGATTATTTCTGATTTACTATATAGAGAATGTTGAAGTATTAAAATATTCTTTCTATATATGATAGATATGCCACTGAAATTGTCATTCTGAGACATACACATGAACATACACACACACACACACACACACACACACACACACATTGTATCTATCATATACTGTTCCTTGGAAGAAGAATCTGTGAATCACACACAAACCACTATGAATTCCTCATAACAAAAGTCAACATGTAAGACATGTTGGTAAATGATCAGCAGACTCCCTTTGGGCAGCTGCCTGACCTCACCATGTCACTTTCCTTCATAACCCACCTTTTAAAAAATATGCAAAAGATTTAAATGTTCACCTATCTCACAAAAGAAAATAAACCAATGGAGTAAACATGAAAAGATGTTCAACATCGTATGTCATTAAGGAATTGCAAATTAAAACAGCAAGATACCAATACAGAAAGATTAGAATTGCCAAAGTTCAAACCACAGATGCCATCAAATGCTGCCTCAAATGTGGAGCCCCAGGAACTTTCATTCATCGCTGGTGAGAATTCAAAATGGCATAGCTACTCTGGAAGACAGGCAGTTTCTTACAAAATTAAACACACTCTTACTAAATGACTTGATAATTAGACTCAGTGGTATCTACTCAAATGCCCTGAAAACTTAGGTTCACAAATAAACCTACACATGGATGTAACATCAGCTTTATTCATAATTGTCAAAACTTGGAAACAGCCAAGATGTCTTTCAGTAGGTGAATGCATCTGGACAAAGGAATATTATTTAGCCCTAAAGAGAAATTTACTATCAAGCCACAAAAAGATGTGGAAGAAATTTAAATGCTTATTACTAAGCAAAAGAAGACAATCTGAAAAATCTATGTAATGTATGATTTCAACTATATGACACTCTGGGAAAAGCATAACTATTCAGACAGTAAAAAGATCAGTAGTTTCCAGGTGTTAGAAAGGAAGAGGGCATAACTAGGCAGAACCAGGGGATTTTAGGACCATGAAACTATTCTGTTATCATACTTTAATGACAGATAACGTCACTGTACACTTGTCAAACCTACAGAATGAACATCAAGAGCGAGCTCCAGTGTAAACTGTGGACTTTATGTGATGAAATGTGTCAATATAGGCTCATTGATTGTAACAAATGTACAACTTTGATGAGGGATACTGATAATGGGGGAGGTAGTACGTGCTTGAAGACAAAGTATATATGAGAACTCAGTATTTCTGCTCAATTTTTCTGTGAACTTAAAAACTTCTCTAAAAATAAAGTTTACTAAAATATAAACACATAAATAAAGGTAAAAAATTCGCAAGAAGATACATTAAGTCATAAGCAATATTTGATTCAGCATTTCAGAGATCCCGGTTCAATTACAGTGAATATGGTGTTTTAGAAAACAAGTCTTCAAATAGACTAAGATAGTGACTTCCTCAGAGCGGAGCTGCCCCTGCTGAGAACCCCTGGAGCCCACACACCAATTTCCCTCTGGTCTGCTGTGCAACGATCACTTCTTCTCTGTAATCACAGAGCTTCATACATGCATGAATTTTTCTGTCTTCAAATGGGAACTGTAGTTGGCCTATTGTTATGAATGAAATGCTCCAAAAAAACTTTTGGAACTTGTTTAAAGAAAGTTATTAGACATGTGGTTTTATAGAAAAAAATAATAAAAAGAGTGAAGAAAAGAATAGATTCAGAGAAACAGTGGTAATTGCTAAGTGGTTTGATTATATGCTCTAAGAAAGAAAGAAAAAGATTTTCTCAGTGGAAGAAGAGGGCTGGTAAATATGTTATTGTGGAATTGTTAAGAAATTGACATTCTTACTGTGCACAAAAGATGGAGACCTCATTTTTTTCTTCATAAAAATATTACAGAAATTTGTCCCTTTTCCCCCCGTCTATACAGCATAATGATGATTCAGCTAATGCTGTTGGTAATTACATGACAAATAATTTCTCCCCCCCAAATACATTTTGGTATTAAAAAACAACTCTGCCTAGCTTATCTCTATAACTTGATTTTTAAAAATTACCAGTTTGAAACATTCAACAGGTTTTATGTGTAATTATTTTTTGGAGTATTACTCGGAAATTCTTTCATAAATCTCTCTCAAAATGAGTAATGTAAAAATTAATGGCTGACACTAATTTCAATATAATCATTCAAAACTAGACACACACCCGTATACATCTATGAATTTCATCCTTTAAAAATATTTTCCCTGTTTTTGTTTTGCAACTTCCCCCCTTTTACTCCTAGTATCTTCTGTTTTCAGTTTTTAGGAGGTCATATCTTTACATTTGAATTTATGAACTTGTCATTTTCTAAACATCCCTAGGCAATTTGTGTAATTTCTTTATCCTTATTGGCATAACAAACACCTACAATTTATTTCATTTAAAAATCATTATCACTTAATCAGAACATAAATACATGCTTTAAATAAAAATTGTGTTGCCACAAACCTACTTTTCCCTTTCCAAATTATCTGTCTTGACTGCCTTCCAAAGTCACAGTCTTAACAACAATGCTCACATTCACTCAAATATAAATGTATGAGTGTGTACACACTGATACATATCTGGTTGGTCTAATGAGTATGCCATTCTCTATTCCATGGGGGCAATAAAACAACCAAGATGTATTTCTTAGGACTCAGGACCTACGAAATATGGTAGATAGTTCTGAATATGTACTCTGAACTTGACATCTTGGGTTTTCATCCTGGTTCCTGACTTTAAGAACCTTGTAAAAGTTCTCGATTTAACTATATTTTAATTTCCTCATTTGAAGTATGGATAATTTAGGAATCATACTTTGCTACATGTAGAATATTTGATTGGGACACCTGGGTGGCTCAGTCAGTTAAGCATCTGCTTTCAGCTCAGGTCACGAACCCAGAGTCCTGGGATGTCATGCCATGTCGGGCTCTGGGCTCAGCAGGGAAACTGTTTCTCTCTCTCCCTCTGCCTGTGGCTCTGCCTGCTTATGCTCTCTCTCTCTCTATCTCTGTCAAATAAATAAATAAATAAAATCTTTTTAAAAATTAAAATAAAATAAAATATTTTGATTGCTAAATAGGACATTGAAAGCATTCAATAAATGTTAGTGACCATAATGAGCATCATCGTTATTATTAAATAGGGGTTAGAAAAATTATCTAAGAATGAACTTAAGCACATAATCAGATTGCTGGTAATAAACATTTTACGTTTCCTGTTTACTCAGTCATCATAGGAGAGCAATTCACTTTTAGGACTATGTCACTCAGGGAAAGGAGGCATCTTTGCTAAATTATCAATGTTTTGTTATTTGGGTGCCCTGAATCTGTTCAACATAAATCTGATATTTCCAGAGATGGAGACATATCCAGTAAGGCCCCAAGAGTCATAGCAGAGCCTTAGTCAAAGGAATTATACAGAAAAGAGTAGGGAGGGAAATTACAAGTTGCCTTTCACAGAGACACTGCATGTATCAGAGAAGGCTGAAGACGGGCAGACTGAAAAGCAGAAGTTGCTATGGAGAGAAGCAGAGTGAGTGATTTTTCAAACATTGAATGAGACACATTATGTTGTTGATGCTCTTGATCTCAGAATTATCCAGCACTATAGACAGAAGATTCAGTGTGATGCAATTTAAGGATATTGTCTTTACAAGTAGAAGGATCCTTGCTTATCTGAAAAAGTGAAATCCCCATTTTTTAGAGAGGAGTGTCAATAAACAGATGCATGAAAGTCCTTACAAAGGACCATCAGACTACTCACACATTTTAACTTATCAAACGAATATAACCCATGGTACTAAGCTTTTATATCTCAAGGTAAACTTAAGTCTCTCACATTAAATCACTTTGCTTTATAATGTTATGTTTATCTATAATAACTCCTACTCCTAAGTGACCTGAAAAACACAATATCATTCTGCTAAAATTAGGAATTAATTTGAAATAGCATACTATAAAGCTGAATGTCTTCTACCAGAGTAACTGCAAAAGAATAAAAAACTGGATTCATGACTTCCTTTCATTGAAGGAGCTCTGATACATCATCATCCTCTCCTGTTGTTTAGCATAGAAAAGCAGAATATCTACCTGTGTTAAATGTGAGTTAAAAATAAGTAAAATGTAGATTATTTTTTATAACAGAGAAACTAGCTCAAGAAAAATTGTTGATTGAAATTGTTGCTTGTCTGAAGTATTTCAAACATGAATTCACTTGTCTTTTTATTTCCCTGTCAAGCTTATTTTCACTTACTTAACATCAACTTCTCAATTTCCAACTCCCAGAAGACCTTAGTGTTCTGGTTGAAAGAATCATATAAAGCTCAACATAAAATCTCTTTTCCATTTTCAAAATGTGTTTGTAAGAAGGCCCAATGTCACCACAATTTGGAGGACAATAAGAGAGGAGGGACAAGTTGCTATGGGAACCAGACGATCACTTTGATGAAAATTTACAGTTTATTCATGGTCACAAGAAGATGGCATGGCAATGACTACACAAACTTTCTCAAGTATAATTTTATCTATAAAGCGAAAGAGCTAACATCAGGTTAATTATGAATATATGTTTTGATTAGGTGAAATATATAAAATAAATAACATTTGCAAAATATTTTAAGGTTCCTAACTGTTTTTGTTCTTTCTAGTCTATATTTTTTATCATCAGAATTCAGTGCTCCCACAACAGGGCCTAAATTATACCCTAGTATTTATTGATATATATATTAAATAGTTATTATATTTTAATTAAATGAATAAATGAGGAAATGTATCCTAAAATCATACTTTGTGTACAAATATTATTCCCCAAATTATTTGTCATCATAAAAAACTAACAACCTAAAAGCTACTAAAACAAATAAAGAGCTTATTATAATTCCTATGAATGTAGAACTAGCAGTCATTAAATGTTAATATTCTGGATAACTTTTAGCAAGGATGCTGAGGAAAAGGTTAAGACTATGCAAATCCCCATTATTATATTATTACTTGCTGTGTATACATAGTTTATATCTATGTGCCCTTACTCCCGCACCATTTCATGAGTACCTCGAGGGCAGATGTTGTGCCTTTTCAATCTTACATCTCTACTGCCTATTGCATAGTGTAAAGTAAGTATTCAGTTAATGTTTCTCAATTAAATCAATAAAACTAAAATACCTACTGTGAAAGATAATGATGTCAAGTATTAATGAAGGAATTAGCTTTCTTATACATTGTTACTGTTAGGAATAAAAATAGGGACACTTAAAAAAATAATTCATCAGGAAATAATAGATTCACATATTCTAGGATCTAGGAATTCCGTTCTTAGGTATGTATCTTAGACTATTCCACAGAAGACATGTACAGGAGTGTACATAGTTTTACTACCCTTAATCACAAAATGCCAATAATATCAGCTATGATTTATTGAGCACTATAAAATAGCTGGAGCTCCTTGTCATTTAATCCTCAACGTACTCTTAGGAGTGATACGCTATGTATGTTTTTTTGTTTTTTTAAAGATTTATTTATTTATTTACTTGACAGAGAGAGACCACAAGCAGGCAGAGAGGCAGGCGGAGAGAGAGGAAGGGAAGCAGGCTCCCTGCTGAGCAGAGAGCCTGATGCGGGGCTCGATCCCAGGACCCTGGGATCATGACCCGAGCCGAAGGCAGAGGCTTTAACCCACTGAGCCACCCAGGCGCCCCACGCTATGTATGTTTTTAACAGACAAGCACGTTTTAAGTTAAGGAAGATTAATTCATTTACTCAAGACCATTTAGCTAGTAAATACCAAAACCTCACTCTCTGGATTCAGAACTCATGTTAAACTGGCTTAAACAAACAAATTTGGACACTAGTTCCACATACTTCAACATAACAATGGGTGAATGTAAATTGTGATAAATATATACAATGGAATAATGTAGAACAAAAGAACCCCAAAACAACAGAGTTTCATGTGCTGACCTAGTGAATTTCATAAAATTTGGAGGTTAACATTATACTTATACATTCTACTAATCTTTCTGACACCTGGCCAAGTCTTATTCACAAATAGTTCATCATCCTTTCTCTTCTTACATTGTATATATCCTGCATTAAGCAGAAAAAGAGGGAGGATAAGTACAAGATTCCAACAACATTCATTATCCAATGAGGGTTAGTTATTATTTTAAGGAAATATTTTGATCTACCAAATAATTAAACACAGATTTAGTTGTCATCATGCAAAAAGCTAATTATTTCACCTCCCTCAAGTGCCATGCCTTAACCTCACATTTAGTGTCAATAGTTTTATTTCAACAATTAGTCAATTATTAATTAAGGCTACTTCTTCTGGACAATTAACCAATTTAGAAAAACACCAGTAGTAGTTTTGACATAAATTCTCAGAGCATTTGATTATCAATTCGGCATTATCATTAGATTTGTTACAATCAATTAAATTAATCTCACTAATTAATTAGTAAGCACCAGTATTATATCAAATAGCAATTACATTGTAGACTATTATTATTGTAAAATAAACAACTTAAATTTGTAGTAGTATTTTTCACATCCTTACTGACAAAATAATAATAATAATAATAATAATAATAATAATTAGAAACACATTAAGCAAGAAAAAGTACAAATTTTGTACTCAAAACTACAAAAAATTATTGAAAGAAATTAAATGCTTAAATATATCAAATAATATCCCATGTCCATGGATAAGAAGACTTAATGTTATCAAGAGAGCAATAATCCCCCAAATGATCTATAAATTTAACATAATATCTGTCAAAGACATTGACAACCTAATCCTAAAACAAAAATTAAAAAACCACTACAAGGACCTGTTGGTAAGGATGTAAAGAAAAAGAAACCCTCTTGCACTGTTGTGGAAATGGAAACTGGTTCAACCACTCTGGAAAACAGTATGGAGTTTCCTGTTAAAAAGAGTACCACCAGATGGTCCAGCAATTATATTACTGGGTATTTACCCAAAGAATACAAAAATACTAATTCAAAGTGATCATGCACCCCAATTTAAAATAGCCAAACTATGGAAACAACTCAAGTGTCCATCAACTGATGAATGGATAAAGAAGATATGGTATATACACACAATAAAATATTACTCAGCCACAAAAATGAGTGAAATCTTACCATTTGCAACATGGATGGACGTAGAGTATTATGATAAGGGAAATATGTCAGTCAGAGAAAGACCAGTACCATATGATTTCCCTCATACGTGGAATTTAACAAATGAAGCAAATGAGCAAAGAGAATAAAAAGAGAGAGAGAGACAAGCAAAGAAATACACGCTTAACTATAGAGAACAATCTGATGGTTACCCAGGGGGAGTGGGTTGTAGGATGGGTGAAATAGGTGATGTGGGTTAAGAAAGGGACTTGTGATGAGCACCAGATGTTGTATAGAAGCATTGAATCACTATATTGTATACCTGAAACTAATATACCACAGTATGTTAACTAATTGGAATTTAAACAAAAACTTTAAAAAGTTATCTGTAAATATGTCAACTACCAAGATTAGCCAAAACGGTCTTGAAAACAAGAATAAAACTGAACTCATACTTCTTAATTTAAATATTTCAATACTATAGTAATCAAGGTAGTATACTACTTACATAAACATAGATGTACAGATCTATGGAACAGAATTGAGAATCCAGAAATAAACATTTTAATTTATGTTCAATAAATTTTTGACAAGAGTGCCCACAAAACTCAATGGTAAAAGAATAATCTTTTCAAGAAATGGTGCTGGAACAAATGGATATTTCTATATAAAAGATGAGTGATCGCTAATGTGTACATTCCTCTGAGAATGACCAAAAGGGCTCTAAAATTAGATGGTGTTGATGCTCGCACAGTTCTGAATACACTAAAAACCACTGAATTGTAGTTTAGATGGGTAAAATTTATGGTATGTGAATTATAGCTCTAAAAACCTGTTTTTAAAATATGGGGTGCCATACTCAGCAATGGCTTGAGGGAACACATTAAAAAAAATGAAGAAATTTGGAGCAGAAAGACATGGTGGATGTAAATTTTAATTAAAACCAGCAAGGTGGCTAGGATTGAGTTAGCACTAGAGAGAAACGAGAGGATTTCAGAGCATATTATATATTTTGAAGATTAACATAGAAATACGTCTTCCTAAAATGTGTTTCTTTGCATTTAATCTATATCCCACATTTAGACTATATTCAACCAGGGGGGCACCTGGGTGGCTCAGTCAGTTAATCTTTGGCTTGGGCCATGATCCCTGTATCCTGGGACTGAGCCCTGCATTGGCTCCCTGCTCAACAGGGGTCTGCTTATAACTTCCTCTGCTTGCCCCTCTGCTCTCTCACTTGCTCTCTCTCTCTCACAAATAAATAAATAAAATATTTTTTAAAATTAAAGCATAAAAAATAAACCTATTCAACTGAAGTTAATTAATAACCAAGGACATACTTGAATTCTGTCAGCACTTCACTGAGGATGTATTTCAAATGCATCTATATGGCCATTCTGAAAAGTCACAGGAATCGCATGTATGTGATACAGCTAAGCAAACAACATGCCCTGTACACTCAGCATAATTTTGTATAAATCTGGAGGTCAATCCTTGGCATTTTGCCACAAGCCCGTTTCTTTTCTGGGATGTCAAATTAAGTATTCCCAATATCCAGCATGTATTTTCTTTTACACTTAATGTGTTGATGAATTTGAAGAAAAAAAGTCACATTTGTAATAAGACCTCATTAAAGCCCTTTATGTCAAAGTATTAGCTACTTACAACTGTAATATCCTTCTATATTTGAAATGCCTTGTTTAAAACTTAATTTTAGTCATTTAGAGTTCACTGAGAATGCTAACCTTCTCATAGTTTATTAAAACCTTTGATTTATTTTCTGCCTCATTATAAGAATATGGTCAAGAACATTTTAATATCCCAACTTTATATTTTATAATTCTTCCTTTGACTTCATTGTTTGGGTCATTCTGGGTTCAAAAAAAAAAAGTGCTTATTTTTTTTTTTACCAGACCCATCAATATGCAGAGTCTCTCATCCCCTTCAATGTTTATTTTAGTAGAGTACTTTTCATTCAATACAGGAGACTAGGCATTTACTAAAAATTATGGAAACATAATTATTTTCTTCAGTTACCTTAACTGAAAACACAAATAAAAGTTTAGCTAAGTTTAGACTTTTCTCATATGAGTTATTACCATTATTTGCAAAATTATTATAGTCTGCAATGTTTTGCAGATGTCTTCTAATTTTGTTTAAAATTTTTTAAGTAAAATATTTTATATTAAATATCCACAAAGTTTCAAAGTATGTTCCTAACTGCATCTGTGAGTGTTTTTGTTTCAAATTTTTATATAGCTTTATACTTTATAAATAAATTTATTTCAAATCCTTTCATTGGGTCTTCCTAGACCTGAGAGATTATTGCTATGGTCTAAATGTTTGCGTCCTCCCAAAATTCGTATGTTTAAATCCTCACCACCACCCCCCATGATGAAAGTGTTAGTAGGTAAGGCCCCTGGGGAGGTATTGAAGTCGTGAATGTAGAACTCTCTTGAAAGGGATTAATGCCTTATAAAAGAGGCTCCAGAGAATACCTCACCCTTTCCACCATATGAGAAAATAAGAACTCCACAGTCTGGAGTAGAGCTTTCACCTGACCGTGCTGGGAGCTTGATCTTGGACTTCCAGCCTCCAGAACCATGAGAAATAAATTTCTGTTGTTTATAAGCTTCTCAGTTTGTGGTGTTTGTTATGGCAACCCAAATGGACAGAGCCAGCTCTTATTTTTAGTATTTTTAATGAATTTTATAAAAAAGGATATTGAAAATATTAAGTGCCTTTTCCAAAGTTTGTGATACACCCTGCCACTGTTAACACTCCCTTACAATCATATGCACCAAAGCATATCCCAATCTTTCTTCGCAATACTGAGAAGACCTACTTTCTTCTAGTCTTTTCTTTCATATTGCAAAATAAGATAATAGGGAGAAATTAGAGCAGTGGTTACCTAATTATAAGCCTTATTTTTCACCTGAAGGGCTTTCTAGCATGGAGATAGTCTACTTGGTTTAGGTTTATGTTTGCCACATTTATTGTCATCTTTATATCTTTCAAAAGCCAGCAAGAGTTTGTTAGTAGGAAAGAGAGAGCATCTCCTCTTCACAGCAAGAGACATTCTTTTAGATAATCCTTAGAACAAGCTAAAGCTGAAAAACCTGATGGCATGAGGGAAGAGACCCATGTTGGAAAGAGAATAGGGGTTGTTTACTAAGGGAAGAAATGCCAGTATCAGGTGCAACACTCATCTAACAGTAGGAATACTTGTTACATTAACAAGATTTACTGACAGACTCCATCTGTGTCTTCTCACCAAACAAGGTCACTCAGTCAGATACTATGGAGCCTAATGAGGAAAGTGCCAAGTCTCTGGAGTGATAATGAAAGTTCACTCTGACTTACGCCTCAGGCACTGGCAATATTTTTAGGTCTAGAAAATAAAATAAGGTGCAGAAAAAGGTCATAATTTTTATCGAGCTGATCCACCTTGAAAAATAGCTGTTTATGTAACTGAGTATGTTTAGTAATTTCTTTCCTCTTTCTTAAGATTCAAGGTTACTTTTCTATTCTTCAAAGTCCTTACAGGTCTTAATACTTTATCTGAGCATTAGATTTATGTATGTTATTAGGTTAAAGGGTCTCTGCCACAGTTTTCAAATTTTTTTTTTTATGTCTAAGAAAGTAAATATCTACAAATTTCCAAGGGAATTTTTATGTTGGGGGTTACATGTAATATATTATTAGCTCTTTCTTTGCAGAAAAATCCTTACAAAGTTTTTCTTTTTCTTTTTCTTTTTCTTTTCTTTCTTTCTTTCTTTCTTTCGTTTTTTTTTTTTTTTTTTTTTTTTTTTGTGCATTAGATACTGCACTATTTCTCAAACTTGGGAATCAGATGCCTGGATTCACATCATAGATACTGCTTTTAAAAAGCTTTTTGACTTGGGCAAATAGCTTATTACTTCTGAGTCTCAGTGTCCTTAATGGAAAAATAATGGCTTTAGAATAAATAATAGTGGAGATCCCTTTCAATGTAAACTAAACATTCTCCAGGCTCATTAGCTACACATGACCTTCAAAAGACTTCCAGTGCACCTATCCAAATACACATTTCACATAGCTCTAGTTTGATTCAAAGTAATTTCATGATATTAAAACATACCTGACTTCTTTATTTTTTATCATTCTTTCGTTTGATATTCTACTTACTATTTCATATATATTTATATACTTACTATTTCATATGTATGAAATATATATTTCATACATATGAAATATATATACATATATACATATATATTTCATACGTATGAAATATATATACATATATACATATATATTTCATATGTATGAAATATATATATTTCATACTTACTATTACTATTTCACATATATTTATATATGAAATAATATATTACTATAATATAATATAAGTAATATACTACTTACTATTTCATATATATTTATAAAACCTTAAAGTATATAGCTTTGGCTTCCAAATTTGTTATTTCCAAATTTTATTATAAAAGTAAATAAAACTTTTGATCCTCTGCCATTTACTTTAACTCTTCTCAACTAAGATTCCCTCATTAAAAGCAAAACAAAAACCCACCATTATCCTAGAGTCACAAAGCAGTCTATTGTCTCAATCTGTTGTACTAAAGTGAAAGAATACTAGAACTACCTGGCCTTAAACTTAGTAGAAAGAACAAAGCTTCACAAAAATTACACCACAGATGATCAGATTGATCAAAAACAAACTCACACTTGTGGATTTGCTGTTTAATTGAGTAGAGGGTTCCCTAGAGTAATTTGAAAACTTTTATTCAAGTAACACTATTGAAAAGTTACTTTATGTCAGTGCTGTGTCAAGGGAATTAGGAAAGACAATTAGTTTAAATTAAGACATTTTAAATCTGAGATGTCCTTGATCTAGAACATACTGTGAAGTTTGAATGAGGGGAGACAAGTTAATTGTTTTTATTTATTTATTTATTCAGGACCATCTCCTTGGCATTGTGGAGCTAATCATCTTGGAAAAAGAGGGAATATGACTGTAGATAAAACATGAGAATAATTGTTAACTAACATTATGATGGAAAGAAAATAATCAGTAGTAGATAATAAGTGGATAATGAGAGGACACTGGCATCCGGCCCAACTTACAGAGGGCGCTCAGAGAAGTTTGCCTGAGGAGGTGAGAATAAACCAAAACATGAAGGTTTAGTGGAGTCCGCCACGTGAACCATAGTGAACAAACAGTGACCTCTGCAGGAGTCTAGGTCCCTATTTAGTAGAAGTGGGGACTCTACCATCTAAGTGAAAAAAAAAAAAAAAAAAAAAAAAGTAGCATAACAAACTTACTGTTTTGACAAAATGAATTTATACTTTTCTTAACTTATGTAAATTTTCTTTGGGTAACTCCAATTTTTTATATAAAAGTTAAACAATCATTTTATTATAAAAATTATTATATATTTATAAAAATTATTTTATAATAATAAAAATTATTATTATTTCAAGAATCCTACAAAAAGTATTTTGGGACAGATCTTCTTGGACTTTTTTGTCCACATGCCTTAGGCAGAAACACTTTTGCCTTCTCTATACCTTTCCTATTTCACGATACAACAATCTGATATTTTATTAGTTTTCTCCCGATCTTCCTACTCCCACCTCTTCCATTGACAGACCAGCATATTTTAAGCTATTATCACCTTCAAGGAATGACCATTTCTGGAATATGTTGCTAATTTCAAGCCTCTATCATGCCTTTCCTTTCTGAAGAGTATATTCTTCATTCAGTTCCTTATTCTTTATTTTTCAGCACTAAAGTAGGGTGACTCTCTCCTTCCTTTTAACATATTGAGCATAATTCTATTGCCCATAGCACATTTTGTCCTAATTATCTTCCAAGAGCTTCTATCTGGAGAGGAGATAAAATGAGAGCACTACAGAATCCTGAAATATTCACTTTTGTCCACCCAGCATTTATTATACTCTTCACTTTATTCTAGAGTCTCGTCAATAGCAGATGTTAGTAAAAGTTTGTGGGGTGAATGAATTTGCCAAAAAATGTGAGGAAATATGAGGCACGTCTTATTTCCTGGTTATGTGCCGTTTCGATTTGACCATCCTTTCTGAAAATGAAACATTCAAACCACCCTAGATGTTGGTCATTAAATTCTTACAGAGCCCCAGGTGAAAGAACATTCAATCCCATGTAGATTTTTTTTTTATTTCTCTTTAATAACCAAGTATTTCAAATTTAATGAGGTATTTATTTTAAGAATGATCCCTCACTAGAGAAATATGGTTAATGCACAAAGTACAAAAGCACTAGCATCCACATGGAATATTAGTACAAAATATTTTGGGATCAGATTTAGATTTTAAAAATTCTAAGATCTCTTATTAACTGTAACACTTCCTCAAATATGTGGCTGTCACTTCAATTTTTTTCTCCAAATGCAAACGCACAAAATTAATTACAAAAAGTTAAGGGAAAAAAACCCATAAACTGATACCAATATAAATATTATAAATCTATTTATAATAATAGAACACAGTTGGGTCATGCATGGTATGTGTAATATTGTGTGAGTCTAACACTGGTTAACTAGTTCTTATAAAAATTATGAGTGTTTTGAGAAAAAATTGGCAATCTACTTCAAATAATTATGGAATAAGAAGTATGGAATTGAAAATGTTCTCCAGAATGATGTTCTATAAATTGGCACATAATGCAAGGCAGAGATAAATATTTTAGCTTTTCTTGTTTTGTTCTATACTTACTCTTCAGAGAAAAGCTCTGAAATCTTATTTATAATCAGGTTCCTATTTCATAAGGTTATAGGTTAACACATGTTTAAGAGAGTGCCAAATACCATACAATTATTTTTATAACTCTAAATGTATCAACTGATGAAAATCTGTAAATATGTTACCCTTCCAAGTTTATAATACAACTTTTGTTTTAATTAACTACATAGATATTTAAAATATAAAAATTCAACTAAATTAATTTAAAATTTCTGCAGCTTTTTTTTTTTTTTTTATACTTTGGAGAAGAGTATTGTTTGTACTTTGTTTTTAGAATGGAGAAATGAATGGTGCCCAAATTAGTCATTATAATCAAGGCTATCCCAGGTCAAATGGTGAAAGTGAGTTTATTTTCACATTCAATACCTCATTTTGTTCTGCCTGTCAATAGTCTGTTTTTGTAAAGACCTTCTTAAATCAAAATTCACAACTTTTCTTTCTATAAATTATTCTGAGTATTTTGCCACCATATTGATATGTTTGTAGATGTTAAAGCATCAGTAACTCGGATATCATTTGCCTTTTAAATAAAGGCTTTACCCAAAAGTTAAATGGGAATCTTGTACCTTTCAGGGATTTTTTTTTTTTTTTTAATATCTTATTTACTTATTTGAGAGAGGGGAGAGAGAGGAGTGAGAGCACAAGTGGGGTAAGGATAAGAGGGAATAGCAGACTGCCCACGGAGCAGGGAGCCCGATGCGGGACTTGATTCCGGGAGTTCAGCATTATGACCCCAGCAGAAGGCAGATGCTAATGACCGAGCCAGGGACTCTTAAGCTAAAAATACAAATGGTAAGACTAACCGAGAGCATGTTGACATTCCTAGGCATAGTCTATGAATGAATGAATGTCTTCTTATTTGTAATTTCAGAGTATATGAATAAGAATATATGATGATTGTTCACCTTTATACTTGTGGCTCCTAAAATTGATTAATACCCATACCAGGGGGTGTTTGTTAGTCTACGTAAGAACTAGGAAGTGAGGAAAAGATGGCAAAGAGAGAGAGAAAGAGATTTTAAAAAGATATTTTAATCTAAGAAAAATAAATAGTACATTATTAATATTTCTGAAGTATTTTAATGTATTTTGAAATATCGACTCCCAGTTCTTAGAAGCTTAAAATAGTGATTCTGTTCTGCAGTTCCAGCTGAGCTCAGCTCTGTGGTCTCCCCTGAGGTCACTCACACAGCTGCAGTCTGGTGGTGATTCACAGCAGCTGCAGAATTCACCATGCTCTCGCTCTCTCATCGCCCCCGCGGGGCAGGAAATTGGTCGTTATAGCCAGACTGCATGCTTTCTCTTCCATGTGGCTTTCCAACAGAAGATTCAGATTTTTCGGTGGCAATGGCATGGCTCCTGCAAGGACAGGAGGAGAAACTTTGGGACCCTCTGAGTCTTGCTCAGAAGGAACACAGCAGTACTTCTGCCACATCCTACTAGTCGAAGCAACCCAAACCCCATCTTGAAAGCCAGAGAAACGATTGTATCTTTTGATGGAAAGAGCTGTAAAGTATTTGTGCTCATTTCTAACCTAAATACTAAGTGTATTCCTTAGTCTTGGTTCATTAATTTTTCAGAATTCTCATTTCCATCATAAGCATCTCAGTTTTTGAAAAGAACAAATGATTTTTTGGGGAATGTTCATTTGTCCTTCAGTGCAGAAACTTCTCAACTCAAGAAAATGTCAAATTAAAAATTCTCATGTAAATAATTGTGATTTTGAAGAAAATGTACTTTGACATTTTAAATTTTCCTTTCTACTTGCTAAATTAAGAGGAAAGAAGAGATTCTGTTCAAATAACATTGATATTTGCAATTGATTATCTAATTGGTAAATTTCTGAATGTCATCTAAATAAAGCAGAAATGTTTTTAATTAATTGTGTTGGTTTCATTCTGTTTTTCATTTTGTTGTATAAAAGATAATGACATAAAGACAATTTAACTCTTTTTTTTTTTTTTTTAAATGAGTAAGAGAAAAAGCATTCTCCATAAGAATGAGAGATATGGACCAGATTGAAATTTTTGTCCAGAAGTTTATCCAGACAGTACAAGGGTTATGAGCACAATTTGGAAGACTAAATATATATATTCCTATTACAGATTAAAAGTACTAAAGATACACACACATACATATACACTGTCATGCAATTCATTTTAGCAACTGGGGTTCACTCAACCCAAGACAATTTTCATACTGTAGACATTCTATTCAATGCAAAGCAAAACAAAATAAACCTCAAGAAAGCTATTTTTGAAAGAGGAAGAGCCAGAGAAGTGCAGTGAAAAATGAAAGCCATACTCCTGGACTTTTATAAAAAAAAGTCTTAAACCAGCAACATGTTGTGTGATGGGATTCAGTACTGAAGTCATTCAGCTATGTTTTTCTCCCTTGATTCCTCTTCTGTAACTCTGATGATTCTTGAATTTGGCTCCCACTCTAAACCTTAATTCTTGAACTGGCCACATCAGATTTGGCAGATTTGCCCTACAAGGGCAGAGTTGAGGAGAAAAGCTTATTAGCAAAACCCATTCACACAATTATGTTCTCTCAAGTCATTTATAGAGCATTTCATGCTTGATATTCAAAGCACTCAGTATTACACCTAGTAATTGCATCATTAAGTGCAATAAAGGTCTTATGCCTGGGTTAAATGTCATAATATATAATGATGAGGACAGTCCATTGTCCCCACAATCACATTCCATTTGTACTGCTAAAAACTTCACCCTTCCAACATTCCCCCATGGTCATATTTTATAGACTACATCAAACTTTTTGTGTTATTTTCACCCAGATCCATTTATTATTGTCCTAATGACCTCAGTCTTGGCCTAGATCATCTATAATCTGACCCCAGTACTCTATGTGAGTCTCTCCAGGGTCATCACAATTATTTATACATCAATTATATATTGTCAGTACATTTTTTTTTTTCCTGGCAGCCTGTAACTCAATAATCACAAACACTGTGAGAATCACTAAACAAAAGATAGAAAACATTTCACTATTTAGGGTTTTAGTGACTTTTTTTCTAATTATGATAGTAGTATGTGTTTTAAATATATTAAATTCAGAAAAGTATAAAAAGCAGGCAAATATGATCTCTCTGGTTAGTTTGGTTTATTTCCTTTAAGAGCCCTCTATGACAAAAAACAAAACTAATTCTGGTACTATTAATAACAATGGCTATCATTTAATGACAAAAGTTATGTTTGGCACCTTTCTCAATTTTTCATATATTTCTTTGGCTTCCAAATAATACTCTACTTAGAAACCATTCATCTTATTTTACAGATAAATTAGTGATCAGAAATATTATGCAAATCATCACAGGGCAAAAGGTTATTAAGTGTAATAGTCAATATCCAATCAATATCTTGGGCATCAGGGTGGCCCAGTTGGTGAGCAACTGCCTTCAGCTTAGGTCATGATCCTCGGTACTGGGATTGAGTCCCGCATCGGGCTCCCAGCTCCATGAGGAGTCTGCTTCTCCCTCTGATCTTCTCTCTCATGCTCTCTCTCACTGTCTCTCTCTCTCTCAAATAAATAAAATCTTTTAAAAAAATCAATATCTCTTTGAATCCCATGCTTAATATGTTAATCGCTGTATTTTAGGAAAATAATGGAATAGTTAATGTATACCTTGTTTTTAAAATTATCGAAAAGGAATGAGGAAAGTTAGGAAGAGCAAAGAGAAAAGACAAAGTATTGCTTTAGGCAAATGGGCTTAAAACTGAGGAGAACCACCTGGGCACATTATGTATGCAATCGGCGGCTCACTGTATAAATCAGTTGACCTCTAAGGGTACGACATGCAGTATATACTATCTTCTGTCTAGTGGAGGCTTGCTGTTGGGACATTAATGTGAGTCTCCAATATCTAAACACTATGTACCCAGTTTCACAGGAACAGCCGTCTGAGTAAGAGGCAGAATAATGGCCTCCACAAAGAGGTTCAATTCCTAACCCCTGGTTATGTTATACAGGAGAGGAAAATTCAGGTTGCGGATGGAATTAAGGTTCCTAATCAGTTGACCTTGAGATGGAGATTATCCTGGATTATCTGGGTGGGCCCAATGTAATCTCAGCGTCAATATATAAGTGAAAGAAGAAGACAGAAGAGAGAGTGTCAGCATGATGAAATAGGAGAAAAACCTGACTGGCTGTTGCTGGTTTTAAAGATAGAAGGGAACAAGAAATCGAGAAATTCAGGCAATCTCTAGAACTTGGAAGAGGCAAGAAAAACAGTTCTTCCCTAAAGCCCCCAGAATGGAATATAGCCCTGCTGATACAATGATTTTAAAATCAGTGATATCCATTTTAGACATCTGACCTCCAAAGTGTAAGATAAATACATTTGAGTGGTTTTAACTGACTGTTTGTGTAATTTGATAAAGCAGTGATAGAAAACTAATATAAATGCCTTCCCCCAATCTCTCTCTTTGCAATGATTCTCATCTTATTTCCTTCAGACCCTTGACAAACATCCAAGCCATTGGCTAATTTCCAGCTAGACCAAAATTCCCTTCATAATAGGGAGATGACCACATGTATTACAGATCTGCTCATTTACCACTGCAATTTTGGTCCACCCTTGAATGGCCTACAGTGAGACAAGTGTCTATTTTCAACTCACAGCATCATATCAAGGTGAATCATCTTGGGTGAACTGGGTTTGATTTTTTTTTCTTCCTCTTCTTCTACCATGATGTCATAGGAAAATTATCTATGAGGTCATAGCTCTGGCTTGAGTAAACGGTATTAGTGCTATAAAAATACATGGCATGGTATCAGAACAACCTATTTATACAGTTCACTTAAGCCCTCTTTAACACTCCAGCCAAATCCTGAATAAGCCATTTCCATCACATAATGAACTTTTTACTTGACTGATTTAAGAAATCCAGCTCATGATAGTTCATTTTTATGATGTCACCTGGTGTTCCATGATTAATCTTTCTATTTGGGCCTAGTTCCTTCTAATAGGACACTTTTCTAATTCTAAGTAGTTCCCCGTGGCTCATGGAACTTGTCATCAACTGCACAAACATCTATATCTAGAATCACAGGATCAGCATTACCTGAGGACAAAGCAGCTTGTGGAGAATCGTCACCTACAATAGTCCCCTCTTCTAAAGGCACCACTCAAAACTGCAAGCCTTATAGGCCATCAAATATATGATTAAAGATGATATTTTTCAGAGTGATATCTGCTATATTTTGAAGGGTGGTATATGGTGTTTATAAAATGCAAAGAAGCTCACCTAACAGTGTTTGCCTTTACTTTAGAGGGAACATACTGACAACA
Source organism: Lontra canadensis (assembly GCF_010015895.1). Taxonomy (NCBI): domain Eukaryota; kingdom Metazoa; phylum Chordata; class Mammalia; order Carnivora; family Mustelidae; genus Lontra; species Lontra canadensis. The sequence goes on along the minus strand of NW_022631012.1, from coordinate 19,341,786 downwards.
AAAATCATCTAACTTCTTAAAAATGTACATTACTCTAAAGACCCTGAATCTTTCTCAGGTTTATCACATAAATGTTTCAATTAATTTATTTTACAAGGATATCCAAAGTACTGACCTTTTCTGCACATTAGGTCCAATAAGCACCACATCATCAATATAGTTCTGTTTAGAGATGTTTACAGAATGTTAAGGGAATCAAGGTCCCTTTGGACTAGACTATGATAGTAATATTAACATAGCTCTGAGATAGCCTAGAGAATATGAACTGCTCCCTTTCCTATGTGAATGCAAACTATTTTGATCATTTTTCCTGATGGGGATTGACAAAATGCATTCACTAGATCAAAAGTCGCATACCAAATTTCAAAGACTGTGATGGTTTGTTCCAGTGCAGGGATTGTATTATCACAGCAATAATGATTGAACTTACCACTTGATCCCATTTTCAGAAATCAACTGTCATTCTCCATTAACCATCTAGTTTTTGCAGTGGTCATTCTGGTGAGTTGAACATAATGTGCTGAAGATCATAGACCTGGTAGGGTGTCAATTATCCTTACAATCCCAACCAAGATGCAATATTACTTATGACTTAACTTGGCTAATGGGAGATAGAGGAGGGGAACTGTAAATACTTTCCTGAGCTTGCTTGACCTTCCTACCAAGGCGGGTTTTTTTGGTCTGTTTTGTTTTTTGGTTTTATTTTTAATTTATTCTCTAGACCAGAGATCTCTTGTGAGTGTTCTACATATCCATCCTGAATATGCTCTCAGGACCGAGAAAATGACCATAGGGTGGTCTTTCAATCCATTGGACCGTCAGTGAACTTTTGCTAAACCAGAAATCACTTTAGAGTGGTCTTAATATACCTCTACTTCACAAGTAAAGATATAAGAACAGTATTCTAAATTTCTGATATCTTATTATCTCAGACTCTTTATTCAACATCTCTTAAACATATCTAAATCATATCCCTCACCATCCCACCCCCCAATGCCCTGCCATCTACAACTACTCTAGCAAATTGCTATGAGTCCATTTGAGGAATGAGTGAGAAATATCCAGCAGCCTTTGATTCCTTCTTCAAAGGTAAAGGACTTTCTCTTCATTTGATGATGTATAGGTATGAAAAGTGGCTCAGATCTAAAAACTGGGTAAGGAATTTTCCATTTTGGTAGCTGACATCAGCCTTTGTTCACCAGATTTTGGTAGATTTTAGTGAAATAAATCAATAAATAACCTTATTTGCTGCCAACGTATCTGGTCTCTTGAACATCATGGTCTATTAACATCATGGTCTACAGATTTCTGCAGGCCAATGTACCCTGATTGTCACTCTGGCCTTTCTGGCTCTTATGGTAATTATGTCACTTTCCATCTACAGTTTAAATCACGTCAACTGGCTTTGCTCGTCCAGATTGTTATCTCCATTATTAAATTTAAAGAACCCAGTTTTACAGCAACAAAGCCTAACTTCAACCCTGACAAAAAAGATAGCTACCACTGAGTTTCTCAATAATGCCATTAATCCCTCAATAGCACGTACCTTAATGCTTTACTTAAGGAAATATCCTTGGGTCATTTCTGGAAATCAGACCACAAAGTAATCAAATACATTCATACACACCTCTCAGCCATCAGACTCCTTCAAAAGTCTGTCAAAGTGGTTCTGACATGTTCTTATTTCCTCTAAGCTACTATCATGTCAGAGCTTCAAGGTACTATATCCACCAAATCATGGGAGAGAGTGCTCATATTATACCAGTAGTATCTAATCTATATTCTGTTCCTTCCCAGTGTATCAGTCTCAAGATCACCCTCTTATTGTTTCCCTTGTTCTCATTATACATATTAGCCAGGTACTGTAGCTCTTTGGTTAAATAAGTTATCTCCTTCTGTGGAAGTACTGGATTTCTCCACTCGCATAGGGACAGACTCCATAATCCTTATAATTCTACTGATTCCATACCTTTAAATGCTACATCAACTTCACAATGAGCATTTCCCCTTTCTTCTCAACACTACTCTGGTCACACACACAGCGATATTTAGTATTGCTAACAACCATTGTGGCATGCTTTATGTGCATGTTCATGACATAGTCCTATGTAGGGTTTTGAGATGATTTATTCAATAGATTTTTTTTTTACTTAAATTTTCTGCTACTTATTTCTATTGAAAACATATGTTGAAATTTTACTTGTGTCAGGCATATAGTGGTGAACAAAACTGATTCAAGTTGCTCATTTATTAGAGTTAGAAAGTCTTTTAGGACAATGAAACAGGGAAGAAGCTTAGTGAGTTCTGGAAAGTGAACATTTTTATTGAAATATTAAGTAAGTTGTAGGAATTAAGGTCTAACTTAATTTTTAAGCATAATTTTTCTGTATGCTGGCCTCTCAGAAAAGGAGTTAGGGTCCTGCAAAGATCATGGAAATAAGCTTAATGTGTATAATAATAAATTCTGGTTAACTAGAGCCTTTAGATCTCAGCTGCCCATCATTCCAAGAAATAGCCTGTGTTTTCCCAACTGTAAAAACTAGTGTGGTGAATCTTGCTGGTAGCTATCACATCATATATCTACAAATAAAAGAGCGGGCTCTTAGCACCCTAGATAGTAATGCCCACAAACATAAATACTGATCTTTCAGGATAGGAAAGGAGCCAAGGTTCTTTTATGTCATATTACCTTGGCATATTCCTCCCCAGTCACACTGGAGGAAGGGCTTACTGCTTCCTAATCATGCAGTCACACAGTCCCAGTATCATTACTTCTCAAAGGCTCTGTTGTCTAGATGTACTTGATCTCAAAGTGTTGCCGTAGAATGAATGAACAACGTAGGACCCACACTATTGCTACTAGATCTTTATTCATGAGTTTTCTCAAATGAAAGCTATTTTTGCATGTTGATTTTAGATGCTGTTTGACAAGCTACCTTTATTGTATGACAAATGGTAAGGCACATCATTGAGAAATAAGATAATTAAGAATAAACGAGCAAACAAAAACAAAAAAAAAACTGAAGTTTATGTAGAAATGAGCCACAAGGAGACCAAGAATTATGTTCCAGGTAGAAGGGACAGTTCTAATGAATTAGTAGAATAACAAGGGGTCAGTGTGGTTATAGGCAAAGTGAGTAAAGCAGAAAATGGAAGAAGTCAGAGACTGTGGGTCAAAAAAATAGGGCTTTCAAAGTTTTCATGAGAACATTGGCTTTATTGTGAGATGGTGATATAGACTAAATGTTTATACTTCCTCAAAATTTGTATGTTAAATACTGACAACCAATATGATGGCATATAAAGGTGGGGACTTGGGGAGGAGATTAGTTCATGAGGGACCTGGCTGGTGCGATTAGACTTACATTATCATACTGGATATTCAAAATCAGAAGTTATTAAATCTCACTGCATACATCACAAATCCCCTCAGTTAAAAAATAAAATTGCCCCATGGCCTGTAGGTATCTCTTAGTGAACATGCCATGTAATTCAGACTTTTCTAGCACATGACTGAAATCTCTTCCCCCAATTTTCTGCCTGGCTCCTTCGACGGTTTATACACCAAATATCCATTACTCAGGTACACATTTCTTGCCCTTCCCACCTAAAGAAGAACTCTTCCCTCAGTCTCTCTCTTTCTCGTAATTTTTAGCAGTTTTTTAAATAGAAATTTTCATTAATTAATATTATCTTATTTTTTTTATTCATTTATATTTTTCTTCTTTTAATAATGACTAACTTCACAAGATCAGTGATTTTTCTACTCTTTTTGCTGCTGCATCTCAAGTTCCTGGAAAAGACCAGAACATAATAGTTTGTATTACTTACTAAAAATAGTAACAAAATACCTCTCTGAGACTGAGAAAATCTGCTTTCCCTGAAGGGTGCAGTTTTCTTAGTCATAGGTTATCTATAGAAGAAAAGACAGTCAGCTGGAGATAAAAATATCAGCATTAGTCAAGATTAGCTGATTGAAGGATGTGGCTACAGATTTGCTGATAAAGGGTTTTGCTAATATTCCCTGATTTAGGAAGACTCATTCACCAAGTTTCAGGGGCAATTAGATAAGCACAAAATCCCCCTCAGGTATAGGCTTTTAATTTCATAGTAGAGAGGAATCTTAAAATGAGCCCTCTTTATCTACAGACTGAACTAAAAAAATAAAAGAGACCACGGGGTCTTTCCCTTTCTGATTATTTCTTTCTATGGGATCAACCAACCAGATATGTTAGTCTTGATCCAGTGAAGAGGCGATAAAATAGATAATTCAGTGTCTCCTGATAGAAATCTAAGCTCAAATAGATGACTACTTACCTCTTGTCATCCCCAGGACACTACATACTGGTTTCGGCAAAGCTGTATATTTCATATTTATTAAAATTATTAAAAAACTGAGTAAATTAAAGGAATATTTGGGAGGTACCTTGGAAGATAGAGGAATGAGAGTTCTTATCAAATTTTAGTTTTAGAAGAGCTCAAACTTCAAAATGAATTGGATTTTGAAATCAGCTTTACTGAGTCCCCAATATATTATTCATTGTTTTATTATAAACTTGGACAGTTTCAGCAATATTAGTCCTATCAGATTGTGTTTATAATATAATCTCTTATTTTTCCATCTCAAACTTGCTTCTTGACTTCCTTTTGCCAGAACACAATATCTGACGTTCCATTCCTTCCCTACAACCTCATCCAGTTCTCTTGGTCAAATAAAACCTGAGCTCAAAGATGACTCTGTGTATTTAAATTTTGTTAACCCCTCCTGTGTTACACAATACGATTGCCCTCAATTTTTTTTGCTCTATTTTTCCTTGCAAAGGCATTATACATTCCTGCCTGTGACCCTGTGATTTCCAAGTATTACTGTGTGGAAGTAGGCTTCCACGGCTCATTCTCCTTGGGCTTAGCTATTTGCTTTGGCCAATGGAATATTAGCAGACCTGGCGTAAGCCATAGCCTATCAGATACTTTAAGAGCCACCACACAGGTGGATTTTGTACTCTTTCCCTCTGTTACTGAAAATCATGTCTTCAGTAGGAGGTATTCCTTAGAAAACTCTGTGGAGCAAAGCTGTATTAAGTAATCCACAGCTACCCACATACACATCAAGAAATAAATATATGTTGATGTAAACCACTAAAACCTTAGAGTTCTTTGTTTCCACAGAAAACCTAGCTAATAAAATTGCAGATGGATAGTTTTCATTTCACATATATCTTGGAACAACCTGTTTGTGGATATGAAATTTAATATACTCTGTATGATTTACCTATTTTCATCTATTTGTGAATGATGTATATTTTTAACCTAAATCCTTTGAGGTATGGTTTTGAAGAAAGAGAAAACACACACACGTCTATTATAAGTCACCAATTTATTTAATAGAGATATGAAAACTGATCACATAGGAGGTCTCACATAGCAGATCCAAGAGTATATCTTTATGAGGCATTTTCCCATGCTTCTGAATTTCCTATGGAATTTACTGCTATGCTAAACACACTCTATCCACAAGTATGGTATTAGCAAAATTGACAAAAATATTTTCCCTGTGCTATTGCTTTTAACTCGCAAACTTTCATTTCCATTCATGAAAAATACACACTATCAAATAAACATTTAAAAAATATTTAGTATTTCGCTCTTCTCCTTGGGTCAAATTTAATATCAGCACAAGCATATCATTATTCAAGAAACAAAATAAAATAAAAGAAAAAGTCAGTTTTCTAATCTCCGTGAGTATCCCTGCCTTTTACTTTCAAGTGATCCTAAAAACAGGAATTCCTCAAAAATCTGTTTCATAGAAACATTTGACATGGCACAATATGTGGTATCTTATCAATTTCTGAATTTATATACTCCTTGAGGGAAAGAATCAAATCTTATGCTCAGAATATCTACTTAGTGCTCAACTTGTTGTCCCTAAAGCAGTGGATATTTAGGAAATAAATGTGAAAAAAAATATAATGTTAGTTTAATATTGTTTACTCTATAAACATAGTTACTATTTTGTAAAAAGGGAAAATAATATTTTTCATATACCAAACTAAAAGAATGCTTAATAGAACAACATCTTATATTATATATATTAGGAAATGCTGTTTGACTAGCCAAAAAGATGGGTCTAGAAATTGTATAATTATGTAATGGATTTTTTTTCATGTAACTATGAACTTTTAAAAAATATTCCAATGGAGAATCAATATGCCATGCTAACATGCCACAGTTTTGTAGGACTACCTATGCAGAACAGTCTTTAGCAAAGAATAGACTTTTCCACAGTCAGTTATCACTGTCCTTAATCATGAATTTATCTTTCTTAATAGGGATACAAGTCATAAATTGCTTTTGTGGGTGTGAACATATACCCAAATATTTTCAGGCATAAAGTCATCAACAGAATAACACATTTGGATAAAGGAATATTTTTTTAGAAATCCTGTGTTCCCTATGATGTAATGGTGTTAAGTCAGAACAAAAAAGAAAAAAAAAACCCTCATAAAATTTCCTTCAGTGACAGGATGATAGAAAGGAAAAGAAAGTCTTGCTTATTAGAATGAGAAAGGATGAGCTGGGTTGTTTTAAAAATAATATAAGAGCTGTTCATATTTTTTAACAAAATGTTGAAGCCAAGGAAAAGAAAGTTAAATCACTGAGTTTTTCCACAGATAACTCCACTGATTCTATCCCTATTAAAAGGAAAGAGTTTGCATATTCCCAGACATCTTCGATTTAATAACCAATAAAAAGAATATTGGTTACCTCTTTGAGGCACTGAGATACTACTAATGCACTGAAAATTAACTCCCCTGCATCTAGGCTCTTTTTTGTCTATTTAAAACAATAATGCTACCTGATAGTTTATCTATTTATTCATCTTTGGAGTTTACTTTATAATATTTTTAATGCTAAACAGTTTGAATTGCTAAGGCATGTAACAGAAAGTTTTGTTTATCTGATTGTAAAAAATATTTTTCTAATTTTAGCCATCTGGATTGGAAAAGAAGCAACAGGTATTGGTGAGGATGTGGAGAAAGGGGAATCCTCTTGCACTGTTAGTGGGAATGCAAACTGGGTGTGACCACTCTGAGAACAGTATGGAGGTTCCCCAAAAAAGTTAAAAAAAGAACTATCCCATGACCCAGCAATTGCACTATTAGGTATTTACCCAAAGGATACAAAAATACTGATTCGAAAGGGTACATGCAACCCAAAGTTTTTAACAACATTAGCAACAATAGCCAAACTATGGAAAGAGCCCAAATGTCCATTAACTGATGAATGGATAAAGAAGAAGTTGTGTGCGTGCACACGCGCGCGCGTACACACACACACACACACACACACACACACACAGTGGAATATTACTCAGCCATCAAAAAGAATAAAATCTCACCATTTGCAATGGTGAAGATGGAGCTAGAGTGTTTCACACTAAGTGAAATGAGTCAGTCACAGACAAATACCAAATGATTTCACTCATATGTGGAATTTAAGAAATGAAACAATGAACATATGGGAGGGGAGAATAAAAGAGAGAGGAAAACAAACCATAAGAGATGCTTAACTATAGAGAACAAACTGAGGGTTGCTGGAGGGAGATGAGTGGGGGATGGCTATATGGGTGATGGGGATTAAGGATGGCTATTGTTGTGATGAGCAGTGGGTGTTATATGTCAGTGATGAATCACTTAACTCAACTCCTGAAATCAATATTGCACTGTATGTTAATTAACTAGAATTTAAATAAAAATTTTTAAAAAATATATCATTCTATTTTTAATATGTGGTAGCATTAACTTGGTTTATTTAGTTGTATTATTTCTAGTCTGCTTACTTATAAACAGATTTACCATTAGATAATAATTAATCTGTGTTGATAAATAGCAATTTAATATAATTTGAAAGGAACAGAAACTACTGAATATTATGAAATCTAAGATTAGATTAATGTCATTATTAGGGAACATGTGACTGAGAACCTCAAGCTAACTTGAAATTGTACTTACTCTGCTGTATCACTAAAAAATATACATGGATACAAGGATAGAAATAGATACACAGGTAGATAATTAGGTAGGTAGATAGATAATAATTGCAATTTCTAAAAATATATATAAAAGATACTTATTTTTACTTTTATCTTTGCTACAATTTCATTACTGTTATATTCTCAACAAAGGTAGCTTCCAACTACAGACTAACTTAATGTTCATTTAAAATTCTTTGTAGAGTCAAATTATATATATATTTTTTTTACTTATATATTTGAATTCAGTACAAGGGAATAAAATTATGCCAGCTTTCACAGAGCAGTCTAAAAGTGAATTTGGAACTGAGGAGAACTGTTCAATGTGCCTCTTACACATCAGGAACACCCATTTGTATTTTGGTCACTTTTAAAAATTACATTTTGGTATGACACACTTATTTTCAGTAGAGAATTAAAACATTTTAAGAGAATGTGAATGATCACATAAAATGACACTGTTCTCTTTTATAAACTTTGTTTCTGTTTTAAATGTCTGTTGTTTTAGCAAATAAAGTGACCGAGAACACAAGAAAACAAGCAGAACTCTCCTATTTCCCTTTCTCTTGTCAGCTAGAGTGGATAACTATAATTTAGAAAAATTAATCATATTTTAGGTACATCCTGGATGCCAGTTCCTTTATTATGACCATTATAAAATGGCCCTGCCTTATGTCTGTTTCTTTCCTTCCTCAAGTGAAAGCTATTCTCCTGCCATGACTATTTCCTCCCTTCAGCTTGTGTTTGATACTCTCCCTAATCCCCTGCAAAGCAATATCCAAAGCATTTTACTCAATAATATTTATATATAAGTGCATATATGGAACTTAAAAAAGTTAATATCATGTAATGGTTTCAAATTAAAAAAAGGAAACAAACACATTGCTTCTCAAAATCTGTGGGTTTTTTTGAGTAAGAGAGAAAATCACTCAATGATTTTCAATTTATTCCATGAAAGTGAGTAGACTAAATTACAATTTTATTACTTCCCTCAAGTAGTTAATGAAAGTAGGTTACTCACTGACTTGTTACCACAAACGGATGCTTTATTTAAGTGTGAATGAGCAAGAGTCTTTGAACTACAGAAACTGAAGTCAGCCTAAGAACTTGGGATGTGTTTTGTTTTCTTCTAAAGGACTCATAAAAGAATGGGCAAGATAAGACATTTTAGAAAAAAATAAATGTTAATAATTTACATTACACTAGATTGCTAAAAAATATATGGATCATATGCTCTTTTCATCTTGTAAAAGACAAGAATTGGGGACTCTATCTGATTCACATGCAGCAGGTTTGATTTGTTAATGGTGGTGATTGAGGTAGGGTGGGAAGGTTGGGGGGTATAAATATTTTAAAACTTAAATCAAAGCTGCCACCATTCAAAGAAAAATTGAACTTTCTAGTGCCTTGTCTCACTTTTATCAAAAGCCAGGACGGAAATATATTAATTAAAATAGCTCCTTATCGTATAAGAACAACAAAAGGATAGTGACAAAGGATAAACGTAATTCTCACTTATGCAACACATGTATTCAGTGTTTCTTACTGATGGGGTGGCTCTCCCACTCTTTTACAAGTAGTGGCTGGGGTTAAAGCCACTGCTATCTTGTAGCCTCATCATCTCCAACATTGAAATGTCAAAATCTCAGTTTGTCTACAGTAAGCAAATTAAAGGAGGAAAGACAATGGAGGATTTTAAGTGGGAAATTTGGTTTAAAGACCAAGGCTAGAAATGATGCAGTCTATTTCCATTCACATTTTATTGGTTAGAACTCAATTATATGACTCCAGATGATTATAGAGGAGACTGGGAAATGTAGCTGTGTGCCAAGGAAGAACAAGAAATTGACTTGCTGCAAATTATTCTCTATAAGAACTTGTATTGGTCTAGGTCCTCAAAAAATAACATTTAAAAAGTAAAATTCAGGGCACCTGGGTGGCGCAGTCAGTTAAGTGTCCCACTCTTGATTTGGGCTTAGGTCATGACCTCAGGGTTGTGAGATCAAGCCCCACATTTGGCTCTACACTCAACACAGAGTATGCTTAAGACTATCTCTCTCTCTCTCCGTCCCTTCCCTCTCTCTCTCTTTCTTTCTAAAATAAATAGAACTTTTAAAAAATTAAAAATAGAAAGTGAAAGTCTGGGATGCCTGGGTGGCTCAGTGGGTTAAGCCGCTGCCTTTGGCTCAGGTCATGATCCCAGGGTCCTGGGATTGAGTCCCACATTGGGCTCCCTGCTTAGCAGGGAGCCTGCTTCTCTCTCTGCCTCTGCCTGACTGTGCTTGCTCTCTCTCTCTCTGACAAATAAATAAATAAATAAATAAAATATTAAAAAAAAAAGAGAGAGAGAGAGAGAGAAAGCCCCTGGATTGCTCAGTCGCTTGAGCATCAGATTCTTGGTTTCAGCTCAGATCATGATCTCAGGGTTGTGGGATCGAGCCCCATGTGGGGCTCCATGCTCAGCGGGGAGTCCGCTTGAGAGTGTCTCCTTGACTCTCTCCCCCCTACCCACCACTTGCATGCTCTCTCTCTGGAAAACAAAACAAAACAAAACTTTAGAAAAGAAAAAATAAAATCCGATTACTAACTGCTCAATTATCTCTGTCTTAAGGAAATATGTTTAATGAATAAAAACATTATTTGGCTTTTTATTTACCACTAATGAACTATACTCATTTTAATATGTATTAAGCCAAAGTATACTTGCTAGATTTACATCTCATTATGACCTTTGCTACTGTTTTTACAAGAGAAATAAATGAATAGCTGAATACGTCTATACAGCTTTACTATGTCCCAGACACTATTCTTAGTGCTTTCCAGTACTTAGCTGATTTAACCCCTGGAACAACCTTTTGGTATATGGTCTATGCTCATCGCATATAGATGTGGCAACAACACCAGACAAGTTACATGGTATCTTATAAGTAGAAAATCTAGGATTTTGAAGCAAGGATGTTTTGTTCCTGAGTCTATACATTTAAAGGTCTTACTAAAAGTTCGGGAAACTAACATCCTTCTTTTTTTTCTCTTTGCATTCCAACTTCCAAGGTTAGTCATTGTACATAGAAAAGGGATATTCTCATTCTTATTCTTGCTCTTATTCGTTCAAATAGGAGATCTATGAATCTTCTAGAAACCACCTTAGCCTCAAGCACTACTAAGTGTTGAACATACACAAGTTAAAATGCTTACAAGTACTTTAGATTGTTTCCTTATATATTTGTAGAACTAAATGCAAACTTTATCTTAAGATTGCTATTTGACTTAACTGCACAGTAGCATTGTGTCATATCTTAGAAGATAATATATTATCAACACAGCTAAGAGAATCCAGGAAGTTTGACAAAAACGCAATGTGAGCAGAGGTTGTAAGACCGGATAGCAAAGCTGGCAAGGGGGTTATGGCCTGAGAAACCCACATTTACTCATAACCAGGGCCTTATTCCCATCATCTCCCCTGCTGTCAGGGAAAGGCATTTTGGAAGAAAGAGAGATGATTACCAATTTTGTTTTCAGAAATCACAGAGGGACTTCTGTCAAGTTTCTGGTCTCATAAGAAAAAATACAATTTTCAGAGTGTTTTGATTCAGGCTCTGGTAAGTTTTCTGTGATTCACCTTGACACATTCATTTCCTTGGTGTGCTTTACATGGTATGTATATGGACATGATCTTTTCTTCTTTTTTTGATTTGCCAGTGGCAAAGCTAATTATTTGTGATGTTATACATTTAAGGATTGGTAGTAGGTGTAAAGATGCCTCGCCTAAGGTTTTTACCAGGGATTCTTCGTTTAAATATTACCTTTACCAATAAATTCTTTAATAAACCACACTTATTATTTGAAATGTGGCATTTTATGTAAATCCACAGAATGATTTACCCACATCTTTTTTAGAACTTCTCCATAGCCTACCATTAATAATAATGTTAACAATAACAACAGAAAATAATAATGATAACAACATATGCAGTATGCTAGGCAATTTAAAAACGTGGATCTGGATAGTTTTAGAATGGTCGGAATAGGTTTGATAGAAAGTAGACATTTCCCATGTTTTACTTCACACATAACCGTAGCCCAATGTTTCTACATAAAAACCTCAAACAAAAGAAAAGTAGTGTCAGAATAAGATGGACTAAACAGTACAAACATTAGGAACTATTTTTAGCTGAGAAAAAAGTAGATCTTTCTCTTCTAGGTATTAAAGGTGAAAATTGTTCTTGCTCTGCATAACAGCTGCTTGAAAATCTTAAAACTAATTTTCACTTTAAAAAATAGTTTAAATTTCTTCTGGTCATAATTTGTACTTTGATCACTGTCCTCTCTTTCTGGATAGCAGCCCACTTGAATTTTTTTTTTTTAAGATTTTATTTATTTATTTGAGAGAGAGACAGTGAGAGAGAGAATGAGAGGGGAGAAGGTCAGAGGGAGAAGCAGACTCCCTGTGGAGCTGGGAGCCGCATGTGGGACTTGATCCCGGGGTTCCTGGATCATGACCCAAGCCAAAGGCAGTTGCTTAACCCACTGAGCCATCCAGGTGCCCTTGAATTTTTTTTTAAGTTAATGACAATACATGGGGCGCCTGGGTGGCTCAGTGGGTTGGGTCTCTGCCTTTGGCTGGGGTCATGATCTCAGGCTCCTGGGATGGGGCCCCGCCTGGGGCTCTCTGCTCTGGCGGGGGGGGCCTGCTTCCCTCTCTCTCTGCCTGCTGCTGTGCCTACTTGTGATCTCTCTGTGTGTCAAATAAATAAATAAAATCTTTAAAAAAGTTAATGGCAATACATGTACATATGTTACACACATATTATATAAATATATTTTGCCAGTCACAATTATAGATCATGATCATTTTGAACATAAATATTCCTTGAGTCTTTTCCCTCTTATCATTTCTAATTTGATGAAGTTCCAATATCTGATAAATATACTTATTGTGTGTAAAATAAGAAAAAAGAAGGATATGAATTGGAATCTGAGAAACTCTTAATGATTGTTTTCTATAAGCTGTTATTAGACAGGTTTTGTCTACATAATTTTCTTATCTGAAAAATTCAATTTCTTCTAGGTGCAGACATTTAACATAAATGAATAAAACAATCTCCAGCAAAACAAAAGATTTATGCTATAATTATAGGAAATAACAATGCCTAACTATACTGCCTTTTAAAACCTTTTTTGGTTTTGTAAAACAACCGAACACCTTGAATCAACAAGTCACATGAGATCAATAATATGTCACCTTGGGACAGATATTTTGTTTTAGTTTCAGTTTGCCATATGAATTATAGTAAATTAAGTTGCCTTAAACCATCTTCTAATGAAGATGCTTAGAAGCTATACTCTGAAGTCAAGCTCACTGTTTCAAATCTATCTAGCAAATGGTAGATTTTATGTGGCAAATTTATTGACCAATCTTTTAAACTGTTATTGTGAGGACTGATCTATTACATAGGAAGTACTTACAAAGCTCTTAAGTAGAATTTATTATAAATATATGCAATGATTTTTACTAATATATCCTTTATAATAATATTTTTTTTCCTCTGGATTCTTCTTTCAAAGTAGAAAGAAGTCTTTGTGCAGATGTTCTCTATTTCCTATTTACCTAGTATGAGGACTTTCAAAATATTTGCACCTGCTACTGAGGACACTAGTGCTAATAAGCAAATTTTGAAAGAACAAATCACTAGGTTGTTTAACTGTAGGCACCATAAATTGGTGATTCTCATAGACCACCAGACAAAGTTGTTAAATATTTTTTTTCTGTACAAAAGCATGAAGAAAGGATGGCAAGAGATATTACTGATTACTACATAAGTATATACTTGCAGATGGCCTTATCTAGTATGTATGTGTTCCTGTAATTGTTTCTGACTTGACAGAAATTATTAGGCTTGATGGGTTGTTCAATGGACAAGAAGAAAAAGTACATTTTACTTTCCCACTAATATTTAAAAATACCTCATCATCTTGTGTATTTATTTGTTAAATCATAAGAAGGAAGAAAATATAAATATGACCTATAATTTTAAAAAGAAGTATTTTTTGCTTAGAATATGCAAAAAACATTTTATTCAACTCTGTTCACTGATAGTTTATGCCCAAATAAACTTACAGAAATAATAGAACTAATAGTTCAGAGTGAAAATCTGAGACTGTCTCCTAGTGTGTGTGATGAATTCAAATCATTTAATTTAAACATGAGAGAAGATATTTATATGAGTTAGTGAGAAAGGAAGTGCTGCAAGACTTACTGCAAACAATACTGTCCTCATACATTTTTAGTATTTAGTCATAATGAGACCATTTCTATGGAAATGAGACTATCACTTAGTAGTTTTTTGCAATTGATTCATTTATAATAGTTCTATGAGATCAGTGATCTATTTTAACGCAACTTCCCAGGAACTTCCTTTGTCATAAGAACTAAAGGCAGCAAAGAAATATTTTACAGAGATATAATTTGCCATCTTCACAGACCACATTTATATCTCCAGATCAAATTAGTAAGTTTCCAGGGGCACCTGGGTGGCTCAGTGGATTAAAGCCTCTGCCTTTGGCTCAGGTCATGATCCCAGGGTCCTGGGATTGAGCCTTGCATCTGGCTCTCTGTTCAGCAGGGAGCCTGCTTCCTCCTCTCTCTCTGCCTGCATCTCTGCCTACTTGGAATCGCTGTCAAATAAATAAAATCTTTAAAAAAATTAGTAAATTTATAGATGAAATTTTATATAAATATTATAAGAATCAATAATAGTGGGCACCTCCTGGACTTGTGTTTTTAACATAGCCATATATGTAGTGTACTCTATATGGTCAGGATGTCAAAATCAGAGCAATAACATATGGATAATTTTCATTAACCTCCTACTATGGTGATGGAAATTTATTTAAGATGAAATGGACAAGCAGATTCTTTTAAATTAGTATTTTGTTTATGTGTTCCTGTATTAGTACAGCAAACGTTTACTAAAATGGTTTTTAATCAGGTAGAATTGGACTTGAATTTGGCTTCATAACCTCTTCACAGGAAAATACAAGATGTATTTCATTTTACTAACCTTTGTTTCGCATGTAAAATGTGGTTGATAACACTTCCTCCATCCATTTATTTACGGAAATACGTGCTTGAGAATTAAAAAAAAAAAAAAAGAGTCCAAAATACAAATCAGAATGCCTAGAATATAGTAAGTGCTAAATAAATAATTACTGTTCTTATGAACACTTGCCTAGTATGTATTAACATTGTGTGTATATTTCTTCTTTCAATCCAGAAAAATGTCATGAAAATAAGAATATCACTTAATTCAAATTGTCTCTTTTGTTCCACAGTAAATTTTCAATAAGGAAAAATATATGAATCATTGAATCCTCCTACTAATAAAAATAAATAATTTCAGGAAACAAGTTGTCAAAATTAATTATTTAACAAAATCTAGTAAGAGACCTTTTAATGTGTAGCAATATATTCTCAACATCTTATTACCCATGTCTTCTAGTCATTCATTACATGCCCTTTAGGCATAGAAAGATTGATTCCAATGAGCACACTAGATCAGCATTTGAATTAAAAAGAAGAAGAAGAAGAAGAAGAAGAAGAAAGAAAATACCCCGTTTATGTTAACACTCTTTATCAATTTGGTAAGATGAACAGTACATTCATTCAAACTGTTTACTCCTCATTACACTGAATCATTAATGCAACTGCCCTGTGTACAAGTACAGCTATGCCTTTCTGTAACAGAATTAGAATGTATATAAAACAAAGATACGATAGAGCTTATTTGTTTGAATCTGGGTTTTTTGACCTTGACACTACTAACATTTTAGGCCGGATAATAATAATAATTATTGTGTTTTACGGGGAAGTTGTCTCGTGCATTGTAAAATGAAAAGCCACCTCATTGGCTTGTACCTGGCGACTGTCCTTTGCATTCCCACACTCCCCTTGCCACAGGTGTGGCAATCAAAAATTTCTCCAGATATTTCCAAAGGTCCCCTGGGCCTCAAAACCACCCCTGGTTGAGAACTACTGTTGGAATTAAGATTTGATATAGTCAATAGATTGCAATTAGTGATAAGCCTCATTTAATATATAGGCTCCTATTCACCTTCTCCATTGTTTTTCCTTGCAATTCAGTTGATAAAGAAATCAGTGGTTTATCTCATAGCATTTTCCACAGTCTGAATTTTTGTGGATGGCCTCCTTGTGGTATAATTGAACACATTTCTTTCCCTCTTCTATTTCCTACAAATGGGTAGTTAGAGCTAGAGATGCTTGATAAGATTCTGGTTCAATTTTTTAGCAAGAGTACTTCAGAGTTGTTATTGTGTACTTCCATCAGGAGGCACATAATGTCAGGTTATTTCGACATTTATGATATTAGGTCATTGCCCAGAACTCGCATTTTCCTCAAGGTTGCCAAACTGAGATATTTTAATGTTACCTTTCATTTAAAAAATATATGACCTTGATTCACAATACCATAAGAACAAATCTCTCTCATCAACCATACGGTCACCTTAAGGTACAGTTAATATAGTAAATAAACAAGAAATTCTGGATTTTTATTCTTAATTCAATGATTTTCAAAATATTAAAGAAGTTTACTAGCATCTTCCAAGATTGACCAGTGTTTTTTTTCTTGTTTTAAATTGTCTTTTGAACTCAAAGATTTAAACATATTTGATATATTTAATCCATCACAGTTATTATTCTTACTGAGTTTCATGATTTCTATTTCTGACCAAGGAAAGTAGATTTTCTAAATGAAATCCTAAGTGTAACAGATATAATCACAGTAATATCTGTGACTTTTGAATGTTTTGTACGCTGGCTATGTTTACACTACAGGTAAACTAGATCCTTGCACTATATGTAAAGTTATATAATATTTGAAGACAGACTCTGTCTAATGAAAGATACATATTCTAAACCCTATGGTAACCACTAAAAGTGGTAAGAGAATGAGGTCATATTATATATTCCTACCACTTCCTCCAAACCATTTTCAGTCCATTCCAGCTACCTAATGACACAGTTGGTATTAACCTGCCTTTTACATATAGTTATCCTCTTTGGGTTTTGATAGTCATTCCCTATCCTTGCTTCTTTCTTTCTTTCTTTCTTCCTTTCTTTCTTTTTTTTTAAGATTTTATTTATTTATTTGACAGACAGAGATCACAGGAAGGCAGAGAGGCAGGCAGAGAGAGAGAGGAAGGGAAGCAGGCTTCCTGCTGAGCAGAGAGCCCCATATGGGGCTTGATTCCAGGACCCTGGGATCACTACCGGAGCCAAAGGCAGAGGCTCTAACCCACTGAGCCACCCAAGTGCCCTTCTCCTTGCCCCTTTCTTACATTTAGAAACAGTCCTTTTGTTAAATTCTTCTCCTATTAACCACTATCTATAGATTATTGTAATCAGGATAACAAATGATTCAAGGATTATGAGAATAGTTGTTTGGGGAGAAAGGTGGGCAAGTAAACTTGGTGATGGAGAATACAAATTAGAAAAATTAAAAGCTAAAGAGGTAAGAGAAATCAAAATTCTAAAAGGAATAGAAAAGATGTAATAGGATGAGAAGAGAAGAAAGGGTAACTATTAATTATAAAAACAAAATTAATATATTGAAATAGAATAAAGACAGAAGAAAAATGAAAGGGGAAGTGAGAAACATTGTAAAATAAACATGAAAATCATGCCAATAATTTTTTTAAATACACAGATTTTTTTAAGGATTTTATTTATTTATTTGACAGAGAGAGAGAGATCACAAGTAGGCAGAGAGGCAGGCAGAGAGAGAGTGGGGAAGCAGGCTCCCCACCGAGCAGAGAGCCCAATGCGGGGCTCAATCCCAGGACCCTGAGATCATGACCTGAGCCGAAAGCAGAGGCCCAACCCATTGAGCCACCTAGGCACACCCATGCCAATAATTTTTAAGCATTTAATATATTAATACAAAACAAAATTGTTACAGTGATCATACAGACTTAGATATTTTTCTATGCAACAGGAAATAGAGGATAGCTAAACTAATAGTCCCGGGGAGTGAGCTATAGAACAAGAGGGAAAAAAAAAATACATGGACCAAGAAAAAAGGAAATGTAAAACAAAACAGGAGCATTTTAGTAATGAGCTCAGGGTAAAGCTATAAAGGTATAGAGGCCACAAAATTACTAAGTAAAAGAAACTAGTCTAAAAAGGCTACATACTGTATGATTCTATTTATATGACATTCTTGAAAAGAAAAACTAGAAGAATAGTAAACAGATTAGTCATTGCTTACAAAGGTTTTAGGGGTGAAAAAAGGTTGAACAGATGATTCACAAAGAATTGTAAGGACAGTGAACTATTCTGAATGATAATATAGTTGTGGATAATGACATTCTACATTTGTCAAAACCCACAGAACCATACAGCATAAAGGGGAACCTTAATGTATGTAATTTAAATAATAATTTACGATGTCAAGACACACTAGAATGGAAAGCAGACTATGACAAACTAATTGAATTGTATTACAAATCTAATAACCTAGCTGAACTGAGTTAAGGAAAAAAAAAAAACTGCTGACCTAACGAATTTTAGAAATTAGTGCAGACTCTAAACTAAAGGCAAAAGGAACTATACATAAGCAGTGCACTCTAGTTGGCAAAGTTCTTATGCTGGGAATATGGGTTAACAACCTGAATCTAATATTCATATACACTGGAATTAAACAATTAAGTAAATGGATGACAGTGCATAGTGCTGGGATATAAGTTTCTTGTTGGTGGTGGGGTAATTACAGAGAAGCAAAGTGGGAGTTTATCATGATCCCTGTAGTACTACATTCAAGTTGGAGATACCAGAAGGAACTCATTTGTGGCTCAATATTGATACAGATGGATATCTATGTAAATATTTATAGATGTATGTATATGCATCTGTTAGTTGCACATACATATCCCATTGATCTATCATTTGAGAAGCCCTAGAAACAAAAATGATATAGTGGCAACGATTACACCCATCAGTTCTAATGTTATTCTTCATTAAAAGAAACCAGATATCCTTGGAGAAAATGAAAATGGTTGATTCTAGGGCTGGGACAGGAAATACATAAGATAGCCTAAATTATCTCATAGTACCAGAAAGAAACAAAGAGCTAAAAAAACAAACAAAATAAAAGGAAAACAAAACTATGGAGGCATATCAAAAGAATAAAGTGTTAACTCAAAGAACTTTCAAGTGCCAAGAGATAACAGCTTGAACAGCTTGAACAATGTAATCTAATGTAGCATTAGATTACAATCAAAATGATTTTAAAAATTAGCCCATACTGATACAAATAATTAAAAAATGGAGGGAATAGCCAAAATTTGTGCTACACATGAAGTCACAATGTCTACAAGGATAACTGAGTACCCCATAGATCAGTGCAGAATTCCAAACTAGAAGAGATCCTGTCCTCACAAAAAAGGTCAAGTATACCTCTCTACTTTTAAGTATATGCATAATGTCTTCCTTCCAATAGGTATAGTATGAAAAGGTGAAAATTAATTTCATTAGAGTTCAGGTTCAAGATGGTGACTTAGGAAAACTCTGAACTCACCTCCTCCACAGAATACATCAAATTATACCTATTAATAGAACAGTTCCTCCCAAAGAATTGAGGGCAGAAGGAACAGCTACTGAACAACTGAAGATAGAGAGAATGACAAGAGAACATGAAGGCTGATGGAGACATGGTAACAAAGGAAACACCCACTACCAAAACTACCAAAAGCACTGAGGAGGGATAATACTGAGGAACCAGAAGCCAACTCTTGGTCCCGGGGCACAGAAAAAAGCTGTGCTTTAAAAGAGCAACTGGCATATAGAAAACACAACACTAGAACTCCACTAAGCAGTGGAGGAGCTACATGAAAGTTCTCCAGGTTAGAGGGGCTGAAGAATGACAGTTTACGTCCCACCCCATCTTAAAAGCCTAGACTGGAACAGGTTTTGGACACCACAATGGGCAAGCCCAGGGTCTCAGTGAGCTTAAGACTTCACCAAGTCCAGGGTCCATAAGTCTATACCAGCCCTAGTTATGCCGGGACACAGAAAAAAAGCCATTGTTTATTTATTTTTTTTAATATTTTTATTTATTTATTTGTCAGAGAGAGAGAGAGAGCAAGTGAGCACAGGCAGACAGAGAGGCAGGCAGAGACAGAGAAAGAAGCAGACTCCCTTCTGAGTAAGGAACCCGATGTGGGACTTGATCTCAGGACACTGGGATCATGACCTGAGCCAAAGGAAGCTGCTCAACCGACTGAGCCACCCAGGCATCCCAAAAAAGCCATGGTTTAAAATGACCAAGAAACTTTGGTAATGCTCTCACCCCTCCACATTAAAAGCCTAGACTGGACCATGGTCTAGATACACAAAGAGGTGGCTTTGAATACCATAATTGGAGTGTCCCATAAATGTAGAGTCCTGATGCCTAAATGGGTGTATCTAGACACCATAACTGGTAGGTCTCATCTTCACAGGGATCTTATGATCTCAATAAGCCCAGGGTCTTCAAGCCCATTCCAGCCCTCATCATGCCGGGGCACGGGGCAAGGGAGTGGAAAAAGGCCCAGACCAGGGGCACCTGGGTGGCTCAGTTGGTTAAATGCCCAGCTCTTGATTTAGGCTCAGGTCATGATCTAAGGTTCCTGGGATCAAGCCCCACATTGGGCTCTCTGCTTGGCAGGGAGACTGCTTACCCTTCTCTATCTGCCTGCCTACCTGTGATCTGTCTCTCTTTCTTTGTGTCAAATAAATAAAAACTTTAAAAAAGAAAGAAAGAAAGAAAGAAAGAAAGAAAGAGCAGTCTTTTTTCACATGAGCTTGTGATCTCAGTAAGCCCAGGGTTCACAAGCCCACATCAGCCACCCTGTGGTGTTATGGCACAGAAAGTAAGCCACAGTTTTGTGTTTTCTATTTTTTTTAAATTTTTATTCACTCATTCTTTCACTTTTAGTTTTTTAAAATTTGTCTTGTTTTTATTTTCTTCTTTTTTTTCCTTATTTGTTCTCTTGTTCTCTTTTTTTCTTTTCCTTTTTTTGTTACTTTTTCTGTAAAAAGCCACATTTTCAAAGATTAACTAGCATGTACAACCACAGCTCCAGCCAGCCAGCAAAAGTCGCCAAGCACATACAATCTACATAAGGGACACCATACATAAGACCACTCATTCAAATTTACCAGAAGTAGCCATTTTGCCTAGTGCATAGAAACAAACACAGAAATTGAAGCAAAATGGGGTGACAGAGAAATATGCTTCAAAAGAAAGAACAAGAAAAAACAAACTCATAAAAAGAACTAAATGAAACAGAGATAAGCAATATGCCTGAGAAAGAATTTAAGGTAATGATCATAAAGATACTCATCATGTTAGAGAAAAGAAGAGAATAATTCAGTAAGACCTTCAATAAAGAGATAGAAAACATTAAAAAGAACCAATTAGAGTTGAAGAATACAATAACTAAATTTTTTTAAAAAGGCACACTCGAGGGAATCAGCAGTAAATGAGAGTATACCGAAGACCATATCAGCAATCTGGAAGACAGGGTAATGGAAAGCACACAAGCTAAAGAGAAAAATAAGAAAATTTTTTTTTTTTTTAAATGAGGATAGATTAAAAGATCTCTTGGACAACATCAAGAGAACAAACATTCCCATTATAGAGGTTCCAGAAGAAGAAGAGAGAGATGAGTATAGAAAACTTACAAGAGGAAATAATAACTGAAAACTTCTCTAACCTAGAGAAGAAAGTAGATATATAAGACCAAGAAGCACATAGAGTTTTGTTTTATTTTTTAAGGTTTTGTTCATTTATTTGACAGAGAGAGAGCACAAGCAGGGGGGGTGGCAGGCAGAGGGAAAGGGAGAAGCCCGCTTCCTGCTGAGCAGGGACCCTGACATGGGGCTCGATCCCAGGACCCTGAGATCATGACCTGAGCTGAAGGCAGATGCTAAACTGACTGAACCACCTATGTGCCCAAAGCACAGAGTTTCAAACAAGATGAACCCAAGGAGTTCCACACCATAGTGTTTAATAATTAAAATGTCAAAGATTAAAGATAGAATCTTAAAACAGTAAGAGTGATACAAAAAAGTTACCTACAAGTGCAAATCTGTAAGGCTATGAATTGATGTTTCAGCAGAAACTACACAAGCCATAAAGGGGTGGTACGGTATATTCAAAATGCTGAAAAGAAAAACAAAAGTCTATAACTAAGAATACTAGGCAAGATTATCATGCAATTTTGAAGGAGAAAAAAGGAGTTTTCTAGACAAACAAAAGATAAAGGAATTTATCATCACTAAACTACCCTTACAAGAAATGCAAAACTAATGGTCATAATTAGACATAAGAAATATATGAAAGATAACATGTAACATATGACTATATGGAATGTGTTTAAACTTAAATGCCCATCAAATCAATATTGACTGTTATTTACCTAGAATGTTATATATGAAACTCATCGTAACCACAACCTTAAAACTTATGATAGATACGGAAAAAGTAGAGAAAGCCAAATAAAACACAATGGAAACTCATTCATCACAAAGAAAGAGAGCAAGAGGAGAAGGAACAAAGAAAATAACCAGAAAGTAAATTTTAAAAATGACAAGAAGCACATACCTATAAATAATTATTTTAAATGTAAATTATCTAAATGTTCTAATCAAAAAACATAGAGTAGTGGAATGGATTAAAACAAAAACAAACAAAAAGAAACAAAAAATTAAAAAAGCAAAAAGTAAAAAAAAAAAATTAAAAATCAAGGCTGCCTACATATGCTGCCTACAAGAGACTCACCTCAGACCTAAAAATTCATACAAACTGAAAGTAAAGGGATGGAAAAAAATATTCTGCATGGAAATGGAAGTGAAAAAAATAAATTGGAGCAACAATACTTATATCAGACAAAACAGACTTAACATAAAGACTCTAACAAGAGACAGAAGGGCATTACATAATGATAAATGCAAATATCTACACACTCTAGAGTACCTAAATATGTAAAGCAAATATTAACAGACATAAAAAAATTGGTGGGAATATAATAATAGTAGGGGGCTTTAATGTTCCACTTACATCAATGGAGAGATCATCCAGACAGAAAATCAATAAGGAAACAATGTCTTTGAATGATATATTGGACCAGACAGACATAACAGACATACAAAACATTCCAACTAAAACAATGGAATACACATTCTTTTCAAGTGCACATGAAATGTTCTCCAGAAGAGATCACATATTAGACTATAAAATAAGTCTTAATAAATTGAAGAAGATTGAAATCATACCCTATATCTTTTCTGATACAAATAGTATGAAGCTAGAAATAAATTACAATAAAAAAAACTGGGAAAAAAGACACAAAAGTGGAGAATAAACAACATGATACTAAAGAACCAATGGGTCAGAAGAAAAGAAAGAGGAAATCAAAAAAATACATGGAGACTAATGAAAATGAAAACACAATGGTTCTAAAATCTCTGGGAGAGTGAGAGCAGTTCTAAGAATGAAGAACTAAGTTCTAAATATATAATCTAATCTTACACCTAAAGGAACTAGAAAAATAAAAAGAAAACCAAAGGTGAGCAGAAGAAAGGAAATAATAAAGATCACAGCAGAAATTGGAAATAATGACAGAGACCAAACAAAATAAAACAAAACAAAACACAATGAAACCAAGAGCTGATTCTTTGAAAAGATAAACAAAATTGACAAACCCATATCCAGACACATAAAGGAAAAAAGATAAAGGACCCAAATAAATAAAATCAAGAAAGAGGGGCGCCTGGGTGGTTCAGTGGGTTAAAGCCTCTGCCTTTGGCTCAGGTCATGATCTCAGGGTCTGGGGATTGAGCCCCACATCGGGCTCTCTGCTCAGCAAGGAGCCTGCTTCCTCCTCTCTCTCTGCCTGCCTCTCTGCCTACTTGTGATCTCTGTCTGTCAAATAAATAAATAAAATCTTAAAAAAAAATTCACAATCAATCAACTTTATATAACACATTAACAGAAGATAAAAATCTTATGATCATCTCAATAGATGCTAAAAAAGAATATGACAAGATTCAACGCCCACTCATGATAAAAACTCTCAGCAAAATGAAGTTTGAGGGAATATACCTCAACATAATAAAAGCCATATATGAAACACCCACAGCCAACATCATACTCAGTGGAGAAAAAATGAGAACTTTCCCTCTAAGGTGAGGAATAAGACAAGGTTGTCCACTTTTGCCACATGTATTCAACATAATAATGGAAATTCTACCCACAATAATCAGACAAGAAAAAGAAATAAAAGGCTTCCGTATTGATAGAGAAATTAAGCTGTCACTATTTGCAGGTGACATCTATGGTACTATACATAGAAAATCCTAAAGACTCAACCAAAGAACTTACTAGAAATAAAAACAAATTTCAGTAAGTGGCAGATACCAAATACCCAGAAACTGGTAGCATTTCTACACCCTAAGAACAAAGTTGCAGACAGAAAAATTAAAAAAGAAAAATCTGTATCTATATCTATCTATCTACCATGTACAGTTTCTCCAAAAAGAATAAAATACCCAGGAATAAACTTACCTAAGGAGGTGAAAGACCTGTACTGTGAAAACTACAAAACACAGATGAAAGAAATTGAAGATGACACAAACAAATGGAAAGATATTCCATGCTCATGGATTGAAAGAATTAATATTGCCAAAATACCCATATTACCCAAAGCAATGTACAGAGTCAGTGTAATTCCTATGAGTATAATAATAACACTTTTCACAAAACTAGAACAAATAATAATTGGGAGAATAATATTGCCAAAATGTGCATAAGCAATCTACAGAGTCAATATAATCCTATAAATAAAACACTAAAACCTTTCACAAGACTAGAACAAATAATACTAAAATTTGTATGGAACCACAGAAGGCCCTGAATAACAAAGCAGTCCTGAGAAAGAGCAAAGCTAGAGATAATCGTAATTCTGAATTTCAAGATGTATTACAAAACTGCAGCAATCAAAATAGTATGGTACTGGCAGAAAAAAAGAGACACATAGATCATGGAACAGAATAGAGACCCCCAGAAAAAAAACCCACATTTATATGGTTAACTAATCTATGACAAAGAAGGCAATATACAATGCGGAAGATAGTTTTTTCAATAAATGGTGCTGGGAAAACTAGAGAGTCATCTATAAAAAATGAAACTGGACTACTTTTTAAACTCCATACACAAAAATAAACTCAAACATGATTAAAGACCTAAACGTAAAACTTGAAAGAATAAAAAACCTAGAAGAGAACACAAGCAGTAATTTCTCCAATATTGGCCATAGCAATATTTTCTAGCTATATCTCCTAAGGCAAGGGAAACAAAAGCAAAAATAAACTATTAGGATTGCATCAAAATGAAAAGCTTTTTCATGTCAAAGGAAATAATCAACAAAACAAAAAGACAACCTACTAAATAAAAGATGTTTGTAAATGATATAGCCAATAAGGAATTAATATCTAAAATATATAAAGAACTTATACAACTCAATAACTCCCCCTCAATAAACAATCTGATTAAAAAATGGGCAGGGGGCCTGAACAGTTTTTCCAAAGAAGACATACAGATGGCCAACACATGCAAAAATGTTCAACATCACTTATCATCAGAGAAACACAGATCAAAACAACGAGGTATCACTTCACACCTGTTAAACTGGTTAAAATCAAGAAGGCCAGAAACAAAAGTTTGTGAAAATATGGAGAAAAAGGAATGCTCATGACTGTTTGTGGGAATGCAAACTGGTGCGATTACTGTGGAAAACGGTATGGAATTTTCTCAAAAAATTAGAAGTAGAAATACTATATAATGCAATAATTCCACTGTTGGGTATTAAAAAGGAAAAAAAAAACATTAACATGAAAAGATAAACATATCTCTATGTTTATTGCAGCATTATTTATAATAGCCAAGATATGGAAACAATCTAAGTCCCCATCAATATAGGAATGGATTAAGAAGATGTGGGGTGTATGTGTGTGTGTGTGTGCGTGTGTAAGCATATATATGTGTGTGTATGTGTGTATGCATATATATGTGTATATATGCATACATATATATTCCTTATATATATAATAGAATATTACACAGCCACAAAAAAGATGAGATTATGTCATTTGAGACAACATGGATGGACCTAGAGGGTATAACGCTAAGTGAAATAAGTCAGACTTAGAAGGACAAATACCTTATGATTCCACTCAGAAATTGTTTCTTTTTTTAATATATTGATTCTTAAAAAATGAATAAACAAAAAGCAAAATCAGAACTATAAATACAGAGAACAAACTGATGGCAAACTGGAGGGGAGGAGAATGGGGGAGCTGGACAAAATGGGAGAAGGGGAGAGGGAGACACAAGCTTCCTGTTACAGAATGAGCCAGTCATGGAATAAAAAACAGAGCATAAGGAATACAGTCAATGATACTGTAATATTGATGCAATAGGACTGATGGTAGTTATCCTTGTGGTGAAGATGGCATAATGTATAAACCTGTCAAGTCACTGAGTTATACAACTAAAACTGATGTAACATTGTGTGTCAACAATACTCAAATAAAAAATAATAATTTTAAAAACGCTTTGTGATTAAAAAAAATTGACAAACACTAATTCAGTATCATCAGTGATACGATATGATGAGAATGACAGTTTACCTCTGTAATCTTTTCCCCCAAAAATCCTAACCCAGGCTGACTGTAAGAAAATCATGTCCCAAGGAGGGTAATTGCACAAAATATCTGAATAGTGCCCTTACAACGAAAGAGGTCATGAAGCACAAGGAAAATCTGGGAAACAAGCACGCTCAAGAGAAGCCTAAGGAAATGTGATGACTAAATGGAATGTGATCTCCTGGACAGGATTCTGGAACAGAAAAGAGATGTTAAGTTAAAAAAAAAGAAGAAGAAGAAAGAAATATAAGTGTGGACTTTAATTAATAATATAAATATTAGTTCACTAATTTTAATAAATGTACTTGCTAATGAAGAACTTAAATATAAGAGAAACTAGCTACAAACATATGGTAATTGACTGTACTATGAATCTACAACTAGTCTAAAATATGAAAGTTATTTTAAAATAGAGTGTATGCTAAATACGCTATGTATTTTGTCAACATTTTTGTTTACTGAATATATTTTTTCCCAAATTTCCATATGAAGAAACAAGTTCAGGTAAAGCTTCAGTTACATGCTCCACATCATATAGTAGGTATATATTCCACCAGGATCCAAAATAAGTGATCTACAAATCTAAAGTCTGTTCTTTCACTGGTGTGCTGTAATTAATAAACTTAAGTCTATGGTTGATCCAAGCATTCTTAAGCAAGGTGGTGTTTAGCTTCCAGGTGTTTGAGTTCCTTCCGAAATTTTCCTTGTGATTGAGCTCCAGTTTCAAAGCATTGTGATCTGAGAATATGCAGGGAATAATCTCAGTCTTTTGAGACTTCGGCTGAGTCCTGATTTGTGACCCAGTATGTGGTCTATTCTTGAGAAGGTTCCATGTGCACTTGAGAATGAGTATTCTGTTGTTTTAGGGTGGAATGTTCTGTATATATCTATAAGGTCCATCTGGTCCAATGTGTCATTCAATGCTCTTGTTTCTTTATTGATTTTCTGCTTCGATGATCTATTTCTGAGAGAGGCATGTTAAGATCTCCTACTATTAATGTATTCATATCAATAGGACTCTTTATCTTGATTAATAGTTTTCTTATGTAATTGGCTGCTCCCATATGGGGGGCATAGATATTTACAATTGTTAGATCATCTTGGTGGATAGTCCCTTTAAGAATCAGCCAGGAGATCAAAGAAGAACTTAAACAATTCATGGAAACCAATGAAAATGAAGACACTTTGGTCCAAAACCTATGACATACAGCAAAGGCGGTCCTAAGGGGGAAATACATAGCCATCCAAGCCTCCCTCAAAAAAATTGAAAAATCCAGAATACACCAGCTGTCTCTATACCTTAAAGAAATGGAGAATCAACAACAAATCAAACCAACTCCACACGTAAGAAGGGAAATAATCAAGATTAGAGCAGAGATCAATGAGGTAGAAATCAGAGATACAGTAGAATGTATCAATGAAACTGAAGCTGGTTTTTTGAAAGAATCAATAAGATCAATAAACCATTGGCCACACTAATCAAAAAGAAAAGAGAGAAAGCCCAAATTAATAAAATTATGAATGAAAAGTGAGAGATCACAACTAACACCAAGGAAGTAGAAACAATCATCAGAAGTTATTATCAACAGTTATATGCCAATAAGCTAAGCAACCTAGATGAAATGGATGCATTCCTGGAAAACTATAAACTCCTACAATTGAACCAGGAAGAAATTGACAACCTGAATAGACCAATATCTAGGAACAAGATTGAAGCAGTGATCAAAAACCTCCCAAAAAACAAGAGCCCAGGACCTGACGGATTCCCTGGGGAATTCTACCAAACTTTCAAAGAAGAAATAACACCTATTCTCCTGAAGCTGTTTCAAAAAATTGAAGCATAAGGAAAACTTCCAGACTCTTTTTATGAAGCCAGCATTTCCCTGATCCCCAAACCAGGCAAAGACCCTACCAAAAAGGAGAATTTCAGACCAATATCACTGATGAATATGGATGCTAAGATTCTCAACAAGATCCTAGCAAACAGGATACACCAGCACATTAAAAAGATTATCCACCATGACCAGGTGGGATTCACCCCTGGGTTACAAGGATGGTTCAACATTCGCAAATCAATCAATGTGATAGAACAAATCAATAAGAGAAGAGAGAAGAACCACATGGTCCTCTCAATTGACGCAGAAAAAGCATTTGACAAAAATCCAGCATTTGCTCCTGATTAAAATGCTTCAAAGTATAGGTATAAAGAGAACATTCCCGAACTTCATAAAATCTATCTATGAAAAACCCACAGTAAATATCATCCTCAATGGGAAAAAGCTTGCAGCCTTCCTGTTGAGATCAGGAACACGACAAGGATGCCCACTCTTACCACTCTTGTTCAACATAGTATTAGAAGTCCTAGCAACAGCAATCAGACAAAGAGAAATAAAAGGTATCCAAATTGGCAACGAAGAAGTCAAACTCTCTCTCTTCACAGATGACATGATTCTTTATATGGAAAACCCAAAAGACTCCACCCCCAAACTACTAGAACTCATACAGCAGTTCAGTAACGTGGCAGGATACAAAGTCAATGTACAGAAATCAGTGGCTTTCTTATACACTAACAATGAAAATACAGAAAGGAAAATTAGAGAATTGATTCCACTTACTATAGCACCAAGAACCACAAGATACCTGGGAATTACCCTAACAAAAGAGGTCAAGGATCTGTACTCGAGGAACTACAGAACACTCATGAAAGAAATTGAAGAAGACACAAAAAGATGGAAGACCATTCCATGCTCATGGATCAGAAGAATAACCATTGTTAAAATGTCTATACTGCCTAGAGCAATCTATACTTTTAATGCCATTCTGATCAAAATTCCACTGGTATTTTTCAAAGAGCTGGAGCAAATAATCCTAAAATTTGTATGGAATCAGAAGAGACCCCGCATCGCTAAGGAAATGTTGAAAAACAAAAATAAAACTGGCGGCATCATGTTACCTGATTTCAAGCTTTACTACAAAGCTGTCATCATCAAGACAGCATGATACTGGCATAAAAACAGCCCAGATATGGACCCTCAACTCTATGGTCAAATAATCTTTGACAAAACAGGAAAAAATATACAGTGGAAAAAAGACAGTCTCTTCAATAAATGGTGCTGGGAAAACTGGACAGCTATACGTAGAAGAATGAAACTTGACCATTCTCTTACACCGTACACAAAGATAAACTCGAAATGGATAAAAGACGGCAACGTGAGACAGGAATCCATCAGAATCATAGAGGAGAACATAGGCAGTAACCTCTTCGATATCAGCCTCAGCAACTTCTTTCAAGATATGACTCCAAAGGCAAAGGAAACAAAAGCAAAAATGAACTTTTGGGACTGCATCAAGATCAAAAGCTTCTGCACAGCAAAGGTAACAGTCAAGAAAACAAAGAGGCAACTCACGGACTGGGAGAAGATATTTGCAAATGACAGTACAGACAAAAGGTTGATATCCAGGATCTATAAAGAACTCCTCAAACTCAACACACACAGAACAGATAATCATATCAAAAAATGCGCAGAAGATATGAACAGACACTTCTCCAATGAAGACATACAAATGGCTATCAGACACATGAAAAAATGTTCATCATCACTAGCCATCAGGGAGATTCAAATTAAAACCACATTGAGATACCACCTTACACCAGTTAGAATGGCCAAAATTCACAAGACAGGAAACAATACGTGTTGGAGAGGATGTGGAGAAAGGGGAACCCTCTTACACTGTTGGTGGGAACGCAAGTTGGTGCAGCCACTTTGGAGAACAGTGTGGAGATTCCTCAAGAAATTAAAAATAGAGCTTCCCTATGACCCTGCAATTGCACTACTGGGTATTTACCCCAAAGATGTAGATGTAGTGAAAAGAAGGGCCATCTGTACCCCAATGTTTATAGCAGCAATGGCCACGGTCGCCAAACTGTGGAAAGAACCAAGATGCCCTTCAACGGACGAATGGATAACGAAGATGTGGTCCATATACACTGTGGAGTATTATGCCTCCATCAGAAAGGATGAATACCCAACTTTTGTATCAACGTGGACGGGACTGGAAGAGATTATGCTGAGTGAAATAAGTCAAGCAGAGAGAGTCAATTGTCATATGGTTTCACTTATTTGTGGAGCATAACAAACAACATGGAGGACAAGGGGAGATGGAGAGAAGGGAGTTGAGGGAAATTAGAAGGGGAGGTGAACCATGAGAGACTATGGACTCTGAAAAACAACCTGAAGGTTTTGAAGGGGCAGGGGTGGGAGGTTGGGGGAACCAGGTGGTGGGTATTAGGGAGGGCTCGGATTGCATGGAGCACTGGGTGTGGTGCAAAAACAATGAATACTGTTACACTGAAAATAAATAAAAATTTTAAAAATAAATAAATAAATAAATAAATAAAAAGTATTATAGTAAAAAAAAAAACTTACGTCTACAGACACATCCTTTATATAAGGGCAATTTTTGTTTGCCCTCATGAAGGAATAAACACTTGGCATTAGCGTAATAATCAGAATGTGAGATCATGTAATAAGGCAAATGATAACACTAGGAAATTATAAATAAATGAGTAGGTATGATAGAATTACTTTTCTTGCTTCATAGGATTACCACCATTCATGAAAAATAAATGATAGGACTTCCATATTTATTAGTCTTAAATGTACCCGTGAAAGATGAAGCAAGTAGTTGGTACTTACAATATTAATTAGAATTGAAAATTTTGCCATTAGCTTAGGTTTAGAGATTAGATTATCTGATCTATCTACCTTTATAATGTTGATGAAACCATTTTGACATCTTTGAACTATTTGTAAAAATTGTTAAGTATTTACGAAATTCAGAAACTTTATAAAATCAGATTATTCTCTACATACCTATCTTTACATGAGAAAATGTAATTAAGGGAAAAACTGTGGATCATTATGACTTTTATGTATCTAACAGCATTGCTCAATTTAAATGCATGCTTTTTACTTTGACTTTTTAAAGAAAGCAATTCATTGATTAATGATGGTTGAAATTTCCTTTCTCCTTGTGTCACTCTAATTCCTGAAAGTTATAGCAGGTCAGAAAACATCTGAGTGGTTTGTTCAGGAGCCAATTACTTTTATGAATACATTAAGAGGAAAAAAGTTCAGTATATCACCAGAATTTAGAGGAGGATAAAGCTTTCAAGTGCTCCCTTCTCAAATTGCCCTTATAAAAGGAATGCAAACATTACAAATATTTCTATTTAGCATGATCATTTCTTCTGAATTTTGAGGTATAATATATTTTGAAACTAGTATCTCATAAGCAATTTAATTGACATATGGATAAGGTACAGTAAGCTGCACTAGAGTCCAACGTATTTGAGTTTGACCCTCACATAAGCTCAAATTTAAAACAAAATTTATATAAATTGTTACTCCACTTGAAATTGAGTTGGTTAATCTGCTGAGTA
The DNA here is from genome assembly GCF_010015895.1 of Lontra canadensis. Taxonomy (NCBI): domain Eukaryota; kingdom Metazoa; phylum Chordata; class Mammalia; order Carnivora; family Mustelidae; genus Lontra; species Lontra canadensis. The sequence goes on along the minus strand of NW_022631012.1, from coordinate 19,309,548 downwards.
TTTAGCCAATAAAATAGCTAATAAGATAAAAACATATGGAGGAAAAGTAATTCAAATTTAAGGATTTTAAGAATACTGTTTTATATATGGCTACCAATTGATTTAGGCAAGAAATTCTAATGTTGGAACTTTCTAATGATATTCATAAGCATAAGGACATAATACACATTTCTAAAGTGTTCAGGTAAAACAGCCAAGAAAATCTTGTCCCTTCCTGAGGCTAATTCATTAGCACTTTGCCTATGACAGTCACCAGCATTAACTTTCAAATGAACTTTCCTAACTGCTAAAAATAGTAGCAACAATTTATTCCTGGAATGGTTTTGCATGTTGAGTGTTCATTTTAATATCCAAGATAAAGCACTGAAGATATGAACTAGTATACCCAGATCTTTATGTGTCTAGATATATCCAGAGATGCTTCTTAAAGATTCCGAATGGAAAAATTGAGTTACAAAAAACAGACGTATTCTTATATGGACGATTATCTTCATAAACAATGCTGGTAATAAATTACCCATGCAAAATCACCATTATGCTCTGAAGAACCAATATCCATTATCTGTCCTGTCATTTAAGCCATTCATTAATTGTGACCTCCGTCTCAACATGATGATGTTCACAATGGCACGCATCATTAATTATGCAGGAGGTTTGTTCAACACTTTTCCCTGGAAGTGTTGAATTTTCCAACTATACTAATACCTTTCAATCCGGTAAATAATTCATAGGACTAAATATCTAAGAAAAACTTATATATGAATAAATTCAATATTTTATGGGAGTGAAGTATTGTCATTATATTCCTCTCATTTGTACAATGTAATAAGGTTTGGCAACCTGTTTTACATTGTGTAATGTATTTAAAACTGTGAGCTATGCACTGGGAGGCACTCATGTTTCTACTTTAACAAACAGAACAAAATCCTAAGAGAGGTGGTTGGAGAAAGGAACAAAAAAGTAAAAGAGTTGAATAAGCACCAAAGAAAGCAGACTCTGTTAATGAGGAAATATATGTGAAGCTTTAGTAAAATTCTTGGGAGCTATTCTGAAGGAGAATGTTAACTGATGTAGTCTTCTTACATAAATTAATACAATATGTACAGTTTTTAAAGGTTGACTTTTAGGACCCAGGTTTTTGAAAATCCCCTTTCCTTTATCTTGTCTTCGGAAAAGTAAAGCTCCCTAGTGATCTCAAATGAGCAATATTTTCTAGGTGCCCACAAGAGTGTATGTGAAAACTGTGGATACAGCAAACGGATTCGCATCCTTCCACTTATAAATATAAGCAGTTAGTATTTATTACGTCCTCCCTCTGTATCAAGTTCTGCAGAGCTAATGTAATCCTTTGTTCCAAGCTACAGGAGGCAGTTCACAGTTTAATTCAACCAAACTTTCAATTTTGTTATATAGTGGAAGATATTAATCCCAAGCTTTAAAACCAATGAATGGAAAGGCACTGCAGTGGTTGTTACTTGGCATTAACAAAAACTTTTCTTAAGAATTACAGGATCTTGACGATAATAGGTTTTTAACCTAATCTCATTATTACTGGTTTTACAGTTCTAATATCTTCATTTTAATAATAATTTAGTATTATGTACCTATTATTCTACTATTCCTCATGATTTCTGAAGCTAATAATTGACATATTAGTGTACTAAAAAATTAATTCAGTCTTATCATTGCCAATTTTTTGCTGGAACTGCCATATCATCAGTCGGAGAGATTGAGGGTAGGAGCAAAACAAAGAAATTCTAACAGTAACCCATAATTTATTAGCATTACAGTTACTGATTTAACGGTCTTTTTAAAAAGAACCTATGAGTGAAGTGTATGGCTGAAAGTCATAAATGCAAATTTAAATCCATGCACTAATTACACGTAGCTATTTTATAAGTCTGTTCCCAGCATTTGCTTAGCTTTAATGGATAATTTTACATCCTTTCCCACAAAGGTCATGCAATTCTTATTGATTGTAAGGTACACACATTCCAGGGAGTAACATTAAAAGAAAACTGTCTATGCCACAGTAATCAATCAAATGGAAAAAAAAAAATTGAGAGAGCATCTACAATAAATACCTACATGTTAATCATTGTGACAGTCAATTAACAAATTCACCTTCTGTGTTACTAAGCTGCAGGCATATGAGATAAACCTTTTTAAAATATTCAATTGTCTTAGTTACAGATTTATTTTAAGAAATGCTATTATCCATTTTTCCACCTATTTTTAACAAGAAGAAATCAAATTTTCTCATGTTTAAAATGATGAATCTAGTAATTCTTGGAACATGGTGGCAGTGACTGAAGCCAATTTTGAATCTTCCTGAATCTGCCCAGAAAAACAGCACACTGTTTTTTACAATATTTACAACAAACTTGACCACAGTGTATCTCTTCAGAATACAGAGTACAGAGTATGAAGATGTAGAGCTCATTAAGAGCCACAAGACCTGCCTGGTATCAACATCTGAGCAGGAAGAAGTAGAAATTAACAGGACAAATGAAGACCTGAAAATAGGCAAACTCCAAAAGAAACAATAGATACTCATTGGAATGTGACCCAAAGTAAGCTGAAAGGTAATTATATACCTTATTCTTAGAAGGAGAAAGTACCTCTGCTACCACGATGTGAGTAAATGAAGAAAAACATGGCTTGATTCAGTTAGTAGGAGGTTCGTGTCCCATCATTGCTGATTCAGCAAACTAATAATAGTTCCTATTATTTAATATGCTATGCATCATTATTTACTCTCAACAATGCTCAGTGAACTTCCTTCTGGCTAAATTTTTATAAATATCTATCTATTTTTTTCTTTTTCTTTAGACTAGGTTCTTGAAGGCTGCATGCCTGCATCAAAGATATTCAAAACCTTTGATATACTACCTTTCAGCAAATTTAAAAACCAACTTGTATTTACTTCATCCAGCAGTGTATCAAAATGGCATGCTTCTTAGAAAATCTAAAAAATAACACATATTTACTAACTAAATACATAAATGTTAGATAAAATTAGTTTTAGACCAGGATCTTCGAGAATTAGTTCAGTTACAAAATTATATAACACTACCAATCTAAGAAATAATGCCAAAACAAGTACTCACTTTCCCTCCTAATCACTAAAAATCAGAAATTATGAGTTTTGCAAATCTTTACACAAAACTTTATTAGTATTTGCTATAATCAACCATTGATTTTGAGGTTTCATAAAAATGAAATTGTTATTGTTTAATAAATTAGCTGGGAATCAAAAATCTTGGCATTAAAATTTATTTCCATTTTTTTCATAATACATATGTGCCCCTTAATCCATTAGGATCTAAGGTTATGCAAATACCAACATATTAATAGAGGATTTTAGGACAAGGGCTTTAAGGATATCAGATAGAGTTGATAGAGTTGAAAAAATCTTGAGTGGATTAAAGTAAGATTTCACATGGTACCCTCAAACAAATCAAAACATATTAAATTGTTTTTATGAAATTATTTTTTGTGGTTTTAATACAAACATGAATGTATATTTCTCCCTAGTTCCTTTAAATGGTTAAGCCAGAAAAGTAATATATTTCAGATAAGTAATGCAGTATTCAGCATTTTGTAGACTTTCTTAATGCTGGCAAATGAATAGCACAAAATGCTATGTATCATTAAAATTTACTGATAATCATCTCTAAAACTTACAATATCAAGTTTTATGGATGATTCTTCTTTCTCTTTCAATATTAAAAATAATACCTATCCATGTAATTTATAGGATAACATTATTTCATTTCAATTTCAATAGTATATTTTTCTTCACATGATATATACCAAACTAATTTATATATTTATGGTTTTTTGTACTGGTTATATGACAGTGTTCAAATGTTGTTTCTAGGTGTTTTACCTGAAATATTATTCAATCAATCGCTTTCTTCTTTCAGTGGTCAAGGAGCTATTGCTAGAAATTTGATTCAAACACGTGCCTTTTTGAAATATGATGGGTTGATTATTTCAAAATGAATTATACCTTCAGAGCTGTGGACTTACTATTGAAACTGAGAGATCATAGGAGTTAACTTGGAATCTTATTAAATTGATGATTCCTGATCCCTTGGCTCATACTTGTAACTAATTTATTGGGACTAGATTGAAGATAAGAACTCAAGTTACCTAAAATCCAAATGGTATTTACTGATAAGCCAGATTTGGGAATCACAAGCTTAAAGACCTCTATATAGTAAACGCACACATATTGGTAATTTAAAAAAAAAAAAAAAAGACCAATGAGGCTTGTTGTTGATGTCTTTTCTCTCAAATCTAGGAAAAAAGGAAGTGAATTATCCTTGGTGATCTTTATTTTTTTTTAAAGGTTTTATTTATTTTACAGAGAGGGAGCACAAGCAGGGGGGATGGTAGACAGAGGGAGAGGGAAAAGCAGGCTCCCTACTGAGCAAGGAGCCCAATACAGTGCTGGATTCCAGGACCCTGGGATCAGACTTGAGCCAAAGGCGGCCCCTTAACTGAGCCACCCAGGGCCCCTGTCCTTGGCGTTTCTGATATGAGTATATGGGTCTGAGAGAAAAGATGCCATATTGAGTTTGAAAACAAGTAAAAGAACCACTTTAGATGAAAAGATGTTGAAATCTGAGGATTCAACAGCAGAGCCCTCTGAAGACTTCTGAAGACACAAAACACTAAAATGATGATGGTGCTCTTCATGTATGTAACTCAGTGTAAAAATAGGGAACATTATAAATGTAAGATCATTTAAGAATGTTCTAACCTTTCCCATGTTGACTTCATTAATATCTCTTGAAATATCAAATTTAAAATTCTTAAAAAAGATATAATGGCTTTTCATTGAATGCCTGGGGTCATAATTTCTTAATGTATCTTTCTAGTCGTCTTCTTGTCTTGTTCATTAACTATAGTAACACATGCAGTAGAGCTCCTGAAGTTGCCCTAAAACTCATGGATTCTTTGTATATTTTATTTATTTTGAGTTATCTTTCTTTCTCTTAGTTTCACTTTACAGTTTCTATCACTGTGTCTTCAAATTTGCTAATCTTTTCCTCTGTAGTACCTAATCTGTCATGAATTCCCTCCAGTAACATTTTAATCTCACCACTGTAGGTTTTACCTCTCAAAATTTGAGGATTTTTCTTTCTTCTATACTCTGTAAAATATGTTCAATCTTTCTTCTAACATTTTGAACTAATAGAACACTGTATACTAACTGGTTTGATATCCCTTCCTACTCTTTCTAACCCCTGCTTATTTCATCATTGGTTTGGTTAATTCACTTTTCTCCTCATTCTTTTGGGTAGTTCCTGTTTTTTGCATGCTGAGTAATCTTTGATTGGATGCCAGACATAGTGAATTCTATTTTGTGGTGCTAGATATTTTTTATTACTATTCTTCTTGAACATTGTTTTGGGATGCATTTAATTACACTATGCTATGCCTTGCCTTTAAGATTTTTCACTGGGGACTGAAGCAGTATTTTGTCTGGAGCTGATTAATCTTAACCATTGGACAAAATCTTTCTGAGTACTCTGCCTAATGTGTTGTAAATCATGAGACTTTCCAGCCAAAATAATGGGAACAGGGACTATTCCTGACTGTATTGAGCCCTGTATGCTGTTCTCTTGAAGCCTTTTTGGTGCTCTTTCCCCAGCCTAAGTAATTTTCCCACCCAGTTGCACTCACCAGTACTCTATCAACTATTTTAAAAGGGCATCTGCAGATCTCTGGAGTGTTCTCAGTGTAGCTCTCTGTCTCTAGTATCCTTCCCTGAGAATTTGCTGCTTGGGTTCTCCTTTTCTGCCCCATACCCTTTCCTCTTTCATGTCCCATGTCCCATACCTCTTTCAAGGTAGCAAGCTGCAGCAATTATAGAATTTGTCTTACAAATTTCCCACCTCTCAGAAATCACTATCATTGGCCAATCTTAAAAACTATTGTTTCATATATTTTGTCTACTTTTTAATTGTTTTAGACAGAAAGTATATTTCACCCAGATTATGATATATTGGCCCTGAATATAATTTTTGATGAATAAAGTTTCAAAAAAAGCAACAGAAATAGTAAATTCTATAGATTAATCTTTTAAAATATACTGACAGCATAAAAGTAAAAATATTGCACAGGAAAGTTTGAAATATACATCAAATTGTTAAAACATGAAATAAAAGAACATGCATGCCAAAACGGTTCAGTAATAGAGTTAAAGTGTTCTTATGTTCTTTTATTATCTGGGAATATGTAAACGTGTCATTAATATTAGTAATAATAATATTATTAACATTATTCATAATGCTGTAATCTAGTCCAGAATAATATTTTTAAAATCATAAAATTGCATATAAATTCCAAAGTAAGAGGTAAAAATGTAGTAAGAACTATCTAGCCAATGCAAAGAAAGGCAAAAGAGAAGGAAAAATAACACAGCAAAAGCAGATCAATAAAAGCAGAGACATGTGGTGGATTTAAAAAAATAATATTAGTTACATTAAATATATTTGTACTTAGTATTCTAATTAAAACACCAATATAGACTCACTCAACTATAAATTTAAAATGAAGCAAGCAAACATGATTTAACTATCTTCTGCATATAAAATACCTATCTAAAGTAACAGGATATTAACTGGATGAAAAAAAATTGGAAAATATATAACCTGAAAATACTAACCAAAGAAACATGGTAAAGTTACATTTATATAAAGGAATAATCAACACAAAAAGCATCATTGGAGATAAAAAAGAATATTTCATTATAATAAAACGCTTAATTCACCAAGAAGAAAATAACAATTCTAAACTATTATGCATATTTTACTAACATGGCCTTCACAAATAAGAAAAAATAAATCAGTCTACTAGAAAATAACTGATAAATAGAAAATTATGCTAGGAGCTTTTGACACATATTCCTCAGCAAGTTAATGAAAATAGAAAAAAACAATTAAAAGCAGATAAGACTTTAAAAATGCCACCCAGGCACCCAAATGTATTACAGTTTTTAAAGCAAATTTGAAAAATTCTACTTTCAATTATATCTTTTCATTGGGGATGAATTTTAATATATTTCATTATTTTACCTTTCTTTTTGTGATTCAGTCTGTTGTGTGCTTTTATAAACTTGTACATTAATTTATTAATATAATCATTATAATATATGAGCTATAAAAACTATAAGTATTAAAGTAATCAACTATTTTCTGGTATAAAAGCTTACAATTTTATCAATTTTTAATTTTACATTTAATTTATTTTGAATTTTATTTGTAAACTTTAAAATAATTGTAATTAGAATTTTGTCTTTTTTTCATTTTGTAAATTCTTTTTCACATCAATGAGAAACCACATTTAATGGAATAAGAAATTAAGTTAAAATATAAATTAATATTATTCTACTAATACTATTCTACTAATAAAACTTTTAAGTAGTGAAACTTGACGGAAAACTTACTCATTTAGAAGGCAGCATTAATTAGCATACATTTCAAAAAGATTTGATAAACTACATTAATGATATAAATCATGTTATAAAATAATTTCAAATATAATATGATATATATGTAAAAAGACAAAATACTTGTCAAGGATTTTTTTTCTTTTTCATATTAATTATAAGCATATCTAGAAACTTTGCCATAATTAGGAAAAGGAAGTTTTGTTTTTTTATGGAAGATTTTTATAAAATTGTTAACCTCCAGAAGACAGAATTCTATTTTATATGTCACTCCATAAATTTCTATAATGATTTAATCAACAAAAAATAACATTTGAACATAACACATTATCCAAAATAAAAGACTGGTATATAATTAAAGTGCTAAACATAGAATTTCCTTCACAATACTAACAATTTTATAGTCATTAAGTAACTAAGAAAGCAAAGAAAAATTGTACAAAATGACTGTTCTTGAGAAGTGATTTTGATTAAATGTTAAGTGCCATAATTTGGTTTGATTACATACATAAAGTTGCTAATAATCAAAACATATTTCATATTACCCTGTTTATAATGACTACTAATGACTGGTCCTGAATTTTGGAATGTCATCATCTGACATGAGCTTTAAGTATAAATGAAAAGAAACTGAAGGTGACAATTCTGTAATAAGGTTACTTACAACTTTTCCTAATGATAATTAATCAATTAGAGATTTTAATCAAGGCATCTTGACATTTTTGGTGTGTATTTTTAGAATTCATAAAAATAATCATACGATACTCTATCTATATAGTCAGAATATTTATTCAGCTAACATTTACTAAAAAGATTACTAGGTACAAGGTATCTTTATGTGTGAATGAGAAAATGAAAATGATTAATTGTCTTAGTGGAAATTATACAACAATATCTAAATTATTACTAACAAATATAATCTAATAGGCAGTATACAAATGACAAACATTTTAAAGAGATTGATATGAAAGGATAATTACTTCCTGCTCAGTAAATCAGGGAATAGTTTGGGATAGCTTACATTTGTGATTATTAAAAATGCAAGTTTGAACAAATTAGGGAAATGTAAAATCTAATTGAAAGAAACAAAGCAGAAGAATTGCATACTTTCTAGAAAATATCTATGTACTTGGATGCATAATAATAAGAGAAGTGGCATGAAAGATAATTTGCCTGACAATGGTAGATCCTGACTATTGGGATAATCTCTCTAAATATTGTGTAATTGTGTTTCGGGTAACCTCTCTAAGTAATTTGGAAATATAAGGGAGATGGAAAATGATTATTTTATTTAATAAAATATTAGTTTTGTTTAATCTTCCTTGTATCAGCAGCCTCTCTGAATTACACACAGAGAATACTTATTTAGTGTTTATTTGCAGGTTGACTTCTACCTAACAACTTTTAAACTCTGCCTTTTGCCAATAAATGGGTGGTGTTTCCAGACATGATCACTCACAGGGAATATTAAAATACAGTGTTAGACTATTTGCAAAGAGCAATGGAGAGATTCCACTTTTTTCCTTTTGAATTTTCACACCCAAGAAGTGCAGTTTTGACATGAGTTACTTATTTCAGTCAACAGAGAGATCCAGGAATTTTTATCACTACCTTTTTATACTTGAATACTTTAACAAGTACTTCAAATTTTACAATACTTTTCAAAACTACCTCTAGGTTCTTGCATTTCTAATCAGCTTGTATCCTGAAATATTTGTAATATCTCTTAAGCTTCTGACACTTTCCACATTTTGCCCAGAGAGTTTGAAGAAAATATTTCCTTTTCCCCCTGTAGTTTTGTTCAATTTAAACTTATGAGAAGTAACTTCAATTTTGAGTTTTTATGAAACATCATATAAAATATAGTGAGGGCTATAGTTTTTTTTTAAGATTTTATTTATTTATTTGACAAAGAGATAGAGATCACAAGTAGGTAGAGAGAAGGGGGGAAAGCAGGGTCCCCACCAAGCAGAGAGCCCGACACGGGGCTCGATCCCAGGACTCTGAGATCATGACCTGAGCTGAAGGCAGAGGCTTAACCCACTGAGCCACCCAGGCACCCTGAGGGCTATAGTTTTGAGAAGTATTGATTGGAAACAGCATTTCTACATTCGCACAAATGAGAGATCAACAAGGAGCTTTGCATATATGAATCTTTCTACCTACTTATGAATCTTTCTCCCTACTTTCTATTGATGTTTAATTTACCAATCTTAACACCCATTCCTCTTTTTCATATTTCAAACAATATAACAGCTTCAGGAGGGTCTTTTAATTCTCGACACTCTATCTAGATTAAAGGTTCTCTTTTAATATGCACTGTAAGTACCTCTATCCTTATCCTTCTAGAACAAAAATTTAGCAGGGCTGCCCTACTCTCTAAAGCCATGAGCTATAGGATTCAAGCTAGAAGGACAACAAATAAGGCATAAGTTTGTCATGAAAAGAAAGAGTAGGAAAGATGTTCCATATATTTGGGTAGAACTGGTATTACTGAAATAGATAAAACTGAAACTCAAAAATCAGCTGTTGTATCTTAGACACTCAGCAATTACTGGGAAACGGAAACCCGTTAGACGCAGAGGCTGTGTGATGCAGATGCCATTCAAACATGCGTGGCCCCTTTGGTGTGGACCATTGGCGCTTCATGCCTTTCCAATTCTTAGGTCAATAACAAATTGTTTTAAATTTGATTTATGGAACAGAAGAGCTCTTCTTGATATAACAAATATTTACCAGCTGATTTTATAAGGTTTTCACAATGTAAATACTACCTCTATGAAATGATAGGCATTTTTTTTTTAACTTGTGGCAATGAGAATTTGGTAGTAAAACAATGTCCCAGCAATCCTCAAGGAGTTTAGACTCCAATAGAGCACCCTGAATTCAGGATAGGTTAATAAGAATGTTGTTCAATCACATAGCACTGATTTGCTTACTTCTTGAGCTAAGATGATTATTCAGGTTTATCTAGAAAATACCTTTTCTATTTTCATGGATTTTCCTCACACACAGAAGTTCTAGTGAATATGGTTCTGATAATTGCTTCCATTAAACCAATTTAGAAACCATATATTTTATGTGCGAATAAGGAAGGAAGCAAATTAGATTCGGATGCATACTGTGCTAAGTTCCGTGGCTACATATGGAAATTAAGGAGTACTAGGAAGTACTACTTTCTTTTGGATGCCCTTGTCAATTGTGTGACTCTGCTAACAAAACAACAGTAGGGAAAATTTGGCTTTGCATTTTGAACAACAGCAACACAGTGGTCTTTTATTGAACAAAACTGCAGGAACAATGTTGTACTGTAAATATTTTCTAAATCCACAATTTATTTTCTTTCCCTGAAATGTTTCCCTGAAAGCTTTTCTTGCAAGTCACTTTATACTATTAAAGAGAAAAATAAAGTTCAAACTTTGTAATCTGACTGAAGTAGGACAGTAATACACACACACACACACACACACACGTTAAATTTCTTATCCTTATTTAAGAACTTTGCATTTACATTTGAAATTTGATAACTTGAATGTATTTCCTCTCCTATTATTCCTTTTCGTTGGCCCTAATCATCCCCCTTTTTGTTATTACTGAAACATAAAAAAAAATGTTTAAGAAAACTAGACATTATCATCATCTCAAATGAAAGAAAAAGTGTTATTTCAGGTAAGTCTGAGTTCTATCTATAACTAAAGTTTTCCCTCATTTCAAAAAAGTGAGTGCAAGTGCAAAGAATTATGCTAACCTTTAGGGAAATTAGAGAAGAAAGAAAGAATATCTCAAGGGTGTTTGAATCCCTGTGTCTAGTTATATCTGGTGTCCAGGTTTATCTTTGTCTTTCTGGAGGTTTTTTGACTCTTTCCTTAGATTTCATGAAACAATACATTTCTTTTTGTCGTTGTTGTTCAAATTAATTTGAGTTGGGTTTTGTCACCTGTAACCAAGAATCGTAAGGAATAAACTAAAATATTTGCATTTTGTATTAAAGACAGGTGAAATATTTGCTGGTAAAACCTCTGATTAAGAGGAAAAGCATGATAAAGTTTTAGCTTAAAAAGGAACCTGGATGTACCATGAAGTGTAGCTTAAAGAAGACATAACTACTTGACCAGCTAAATTTGATGCAATAATTTAGTTTAGAGAAGGGGAGCAACAGAAGTGAGCCCGTGCCAGTAGGGATAAATAGGAGGCAGAAGCTGGAGATATTTAAATGATAGAGTCCACAAAAGTAGATGACAAGTTTGCTGGGATGAAGCAGAGAGTGGGAGTGAGTTCTTACATCAAAGACTTGGGCAAGCAGAAGAATGACAATACTGTACATCAAGTCTGAGATTGGGGAAGATTATTTTGGAGAGTATCTGATGATTCTTATTTTGTTGAGGATATTAAGAGATTTCCAACTACTACCACTATTCCCACCTTCTACTACTAGAAAAATCCAGTAGATAGTTATTTGGTTCATGAAGACAGGAAAACAGATCACCTTGGGATTTAAATTTTGGTTCAACTATCTTACACATAGTTGGAAGATTTGAAGTCTCTGGATTCATCTTCAACTGTTACAGAATACGAAAAGTGCAGGAGAATAGAAACAGAACTTTGAATAACAGCTATATTAAGGAACAAGTAGAAAAAAAACAGGGAAGTTAGAAATGTAGAAAGATGTGCATTTAGTGATATTTTGGAAATTAAAGAGTAGTTTCTTACAGGCCTAAATGACCTGTAGATGAAAAAGTGGTACCCACATGAGTAAGGGTTAAAGAAATTTATACAGTCATGGTAATAAGACCCAGACTACCAACAGCACAGACACTAGACAAGAAGATGAAAGACCTCTTTTTTTGTCCTTGCTCTGACTTTAACCAATAGTATGATATCAAACAAGCCTCTTACTCTCTGAAACTCGGTTGGTAATAAAAGGATGACCTTGGAGACCTTAAGATTTATTCTAACTTTAAATTCCAATGATTCCTCTCTTATTTCTTTAAAATACATCACACTAGAGAATTGTGACATTATTTGAATATTAAATCTTTGTAACATAGGCTAATCTTTAGCCCCCCTGTTAATTAAGTCAACAGTAATTTTCTTTGCCTGTTACGAAGTAGCCCAGTGCCAGATAACTGGGAACAGAGGAAGGAACAAATAAAGTTTCTGGGTTTATACTCCTTAATATCTGGAGGGAGATAATGGCAATAAGTTAATAATCAGACAAATAACATTAGAGTGAAAATGATATAAATGAAAATTACTCAGAACAACGTGACATGCAAAATCATAACAGGATATAATCTATAATAGGGTGAGAGTAAAGTAACACTTGATCAGATGTTTGGTCAGGAGATGGGTAAGAATATACCATGACTGAAAGAGAGAAGGTACTGGGGTCATAAGATACATAAGGGGCAGTGATGGTGTGATAAGTGAACAAAATGCAGTGCCTTGAAAAAGATGGGAAGATATTCAGGAACAAGGACAAGAAGCAATCTGTCAGTCAGGTTGAGGATTTTTAATGTCACCTTAGTTTATTACAAAACCATTGAAGGATTTTAAAACCCAAACTAATATAATCTGATTTTCTTTCTTTTTTTTTTTAATTTTAGGATCATTGAAACACAATGTTACAATAGTTTCAGGTATATGACATAGTGATTGGACAACTCTATATATATTATGCTGTGCTGGCCAGAGCCTGTGTCACCACACAACACTATTATAATACACGGACCCTGGTTACTGAAACAAAAAAGATCTGAGGAACGTAAGAGAAATGCTGGAAGAGATAGAGTCAGGCTAATGAAGTGGTAGAGATAAGAAATGACAAAAGGACTAATGTAACGGCGACGATAGGGAAAATAAGACCAATCGAGATACAAGCAGAAGGTAGCATGACTTGGTGACAGGTTGGCAGGCAGGCAGTTTGGGTGAGAAAAATGTAAATGATGACACCCCAGATTTCTAGTCTGAGACACATGAAAAATAGAAATGTTGTTCTTTATGATTGGAAACATGAGAGGCGGATCAAGTTTACCGAAGATCATGTTGAGTTTCAAATACATTAAATTTTAGATGTTAATTGGACCTTGTCAATATTTTTATTTTGCTTTTTTATTTTTTCCTAAATATATTGCTTTGCACTTACACTTGCTGTACTTCATTCTTTTTGTATTTTTTCATTAATTTGATATCCTGCACTTTGGAAAATTAACTTGAAACAACCAATAATTTAATGTGCATTTTTTTGAAACTTTTTTTTTTTTTTTACTTTCACAAATAAGAAAGATGATGTACTTCTAAATATAGCTTCAAAACTAGGGATATATATTCTAAATCTAAATGGAAATTCTGTATGATATTCATAGTGATAGCCATTTTGGATTTACACAAATCTATAATGGACCTCAGGATTTGGGGCTGATATTACAAGAACATTAATGGAGAAAAAAAAAAAAAAACTGTGGAAAATGTGTATTTGTTAGCATAATGAAAAAAAAAAAGTAGAAAAGTAACAGTTATACTATCAATACTACCTGAAAATAACTCCATGTAATTCCATATACAGTTAAATTAATTTTTGAAAGGAATTCTTCTAGTTCATAAAATTGTATTGTAAATCAAAATCCTAATATAAATCTTAATACATTTAGGATTTATCCTCACAACCAAAAGTGACTTAGTTTCTCTACTGGTCTGCTAGTTTAGTTTTAGTTTTTATTTTGTTGTTTTTGTTTTCCCTCATATAAAATCAAAATT